>NC_037591.1:39510588-39810588 GCF_003073045.1 Pomacea canaliculata | reverse complement strand
TTCCGGACTTTTATTTCTTCATGTTTTGTAACCATTAATATACTTTTTCCATCGGACTAGAGTTCTCAATAAGTATTGATTGTGCAATTTCACAATGGAGTAAAACGAAGTAAGAATATTTATTTATTTATTTTCTTAACTTTGGTTATAAATTTGGTATCTCATCCTAGCGTATGTATTATTTATGATTTATTTTTAAATACTTTAAATTCTTGCGTATCGTGGTATACTAATGGAAGGACCATGATGAATGTGTTAATTTCTGTGTAATTACATAGCTACACTGCTTATAGAACTTGTGACTATTTGATCATGTCTTTCTCCAATATAATTACATGATATGATTTACATAAGCTACAGACAGACTTTATTATTTTCCTGTCACTCTCCTCACGACTATTGTTTACTTTACAGTGATTTTTGCTAACTACACAAACTTAAGATGACAGTAAAATAAAGCCAGAAGACTAATGACAGAGGACGAGGATGTCTGAAGGATGTATTAATGAAGACAGTTCAGTGATCATCCAAACACAGAGAACAAACTTTGTTACAGTAAACCATATCCACACTTATTTAAGGACACCAGATGGATCTTTATCAGATATGTCTCCTGTCTTCCTAGTTAGAATGTAATTGTCTCATCTTTTTGAGTTTTCTTCAGATTTTTGTCATGGATGAAATGGCTGCTTGACTATTTTAATATTTCGCGACCTTGAATAGCGTTGGTTTTCGGATTTTTTGCTTTGTTCTACCTTATGCAGGTATACAAGAGGAGGCTTGAAGAAAGAGTGAGTGGATGATGGAAAGAATTTCTTTCCCTTTCTTCCTTTTTTTCTGTTGTTGTTGTTGCTGTTGGTTTTTCGATATTTTTATTAGTTGTACTAAACCTATCAGTAGGTGTATGTGTTTGAATAATAGATACCACTTACGAAGTTAGAAATATGTGTGAACATGTGTGGATATATTTTTAATATCTCAATACTCTTGGAGGGTGAAATAATAAAGAATCTTCAATCTTGAATTTTGTGTGCTGCTGTTGAATTGTCCCAGCGAACATGTCCCTATGAGTGTACAATGCATTTTGTATTTGTTTTGTATTTGCCTTTAAGTAAAATATTTTAAGCTTTAAGTAAAAACAAATAAGATATACAAAAATAACTTTATACTGATTACTGTTAAATGTTCTTAACAAATTTATCATAAATCTAGAATATATGACCATAGTGTGCATAAGCTACTTTACCTTGACTTATATTGTGAACCAGCCGAGCATCGCTGCCATCAAGGTTAGCGGATCGAATGGTCCCGTCCTGTTGATTTGACCAATAGACACGACCGTCTACTGGATCGTAGTCAATACCAAATGGGTCCTGTAGACCATCAGGACGGATTGTAACATTACTTCCCGTGTCGATGTCTATGCGACGGATGCCGTTATCAGTGTCAGTGACAAGGAGAAACTTGTGTGGAATGATTGCTGTGGACAAGATGAAGTGGTTTCACATTTAGGTGAAGAGTTCGCGGTCAAACAATGTTATCTCAGAAACTGTCTCAATAGCAATTTTTGGTTATTAAAAGAAACAATGCATATGAAAATAATTTTAAACACTAGAAAAAAATTAAGATCAATTGAAATTAAAAGATAGGAAGAAAATAGAAGAGATAAAAAGGAAAAAGGAGAGACAAGGAAGTAAAAGAAAGAACAATAATTGTTTAAGTATTGATTCGGCTGTCACAATTTTGTGTTGTGTTCAGTGACAGTATTCCATACAAAGAATCTTTCAACATGAGAAGGAGGAAGTATTTACACCCTAGCTCATTTGGAGCAATTTCACAAGTCAAAAAACCCTCACGGCATTATTATGATAACTTAGGTTTTCTGAAGGAAATAATCCTGTATTTCAGAAGTTGCCATTTACAAGAGAGAGGAAAAATGGTACAGAGAGACTGGAAAAAGGATGCGTTTATTTAACATCTTGTCTTAAAAGGTTAACGATAGCCGTCCTCATTTACTAATATCCAGAGGTTGAGGTCAGCTTTTCTTTTCCCGTGTTTCAAACTATGTGTACTGCGAGATTTTAATGAGTGTCGCGCCTTACTACCTGCTATTATACCTGCCTTGTATTCTCCTTCTTCTATTAGCATCTCCGCCTTGGGTTTAATCAGGTTTCTGTTCAGAGAACGTCTGTTAACCCAGTGGACAAAACCGATCTCTTTGCAGGCGACATTTTATATTCTTGACCATGATGTCGATATTTTATTTATTTCTTAAGTCTGGGTACATGATGGCGATCACTCAACTACAAATATCTTACTCCGCCAGGTTCATGCCCTTCTTTCGATCATCCCTAAGATGGTGACTTTGTTGTCTGAAAAAGATATTCTTTTCATTGCCATCTCTTCTTTCTATGGAGTGTAGTGGATATAGTATGGTGTGATTCGACTAAATACTATATCAATGATGACTTTTTTATTATTTGGAATATGTCACCGTGTGATTGTCGTATTTTCAATACGTTATACGTTTGCAGTTGCTGATCTGTTTTCTGCGTGGAAAGAAGAGCTGAAAAAATAATGGCGAAAACAATAATTTTCAGTATAACCAAACAAAGAAAACTCCTAAAAAATGTAGTATGTCTGTGTGTCTTCATATCCTTGACTTATACCAGACAAAAATACAAGAGAAAAAAGAGACTGAAAGGTAAAAGGACAGAATATTATAATAATTTAGAAATTGCTGTTTACCTGATGAGTAAGTTGCATTGAAGCCAGTGCCTGACTGTGAGCCAGACCGGAATCTGATCCACATGGTGTTAGACGTGGACCTCACTCTGTCCGGAACACTCGTGTTACAGAAGATACCCATAGACGGTGACAGCTCGGAGCTTCCATCCCGGATCTTAGGATGTGAGCATAAATTTATTAAATATTAAAATATTCAAAATGATGACTGCTAATGCTAATGTACATTTCGCTTTTTGATCATGTCAGAAAATAGCCAACATACACCCAGTCACCTGCCCTAAGGCAAGTATTATGAAAGCAAGATGCTAAACCATTTATTACGGGGAACTGGATCGAGAATCAGTTTTGAACCATAGAGGAGAAAATAATACAGGGTGTTGTTTCTAAACGACTTCAACTCACTTATGTTGATAAATTGGTATTACTACAAACCTTTTTCAAGAAATGCGATTGCTATAATGTGGGCCGTTCTGTGTACGTTTTTAACTATTATATATTGGTGATAATGTCCAACTAATAAAACATTTCTAATGAGATGCAGAACGCACTCAAAAATTACCGTTTGCAAGTAAATACTATATCTGCCTTAAGAGTCTACTGAATATAATTTAGGATAAACTTCAATAAACTGCCTTATAAATATGTAAGTCATAAATATGTAAGCAAACAGTAAACTTATTAATTTAAACAAACTTGTTGTCACCCTTACATTAGCTCGATACCGACACGTGTTTTTAATAATATGTAAATGTCGTTTTAATTTGATAGATTGTTACCACTTTTTGAAAAAAAATCGGTAAAGGGATATATATATATATATGACTGTTTATTATTATTTGACATATTTGCATCATTGTTTGTGCTAATGGCTACAAATGCGTCTATCAGCTAAACTAAAGAGAAGCAATTTTTTATTATCGATTTTTGCATAATTTATTACTTATCTACACTGATATATGTAATAAAATAAACCTTTCACATGTTACCGCGTTTTCATGTCGCAGTAAGGAGAGATTGAATAAATCAAATGAGATATTCTGATCATTGTATGCGAGAGAGAACAGGTAAAACAATGAGTGAGCCTGTGGGGAACAATGTGACGATGATGGAGAGATAAACTAAAAGACACATTTCCTGGGCAAAATCTTTCACAATTTTCTTACACAATGTGACTTGGACCGAGTAGGTTGGTCAATAATATCAAGGGATAAACAATATTAACGTACCGTTCAAAATACAAAAAAATATTTGTTCTCTTGGTTTCGGTTTTTGTCGCCAGACACATTGCAGCCAAAGGGCATTAAAAATTTATACGCTTCCCCACATCAAGTTTGACAGCCTCGTTTTGATTTTTCGTTTTCCATTTGTATTTATCTGTGATCACTCTGTATCACTTGCTATCACAGAGCAATCCAATGTTCACTAATCTTTTTAACTTCCTTTACTTCATTAATTTTCCAGCTGCATTTTATTTTGCCTTTATGTTTAAAGTATAAAAAGTATAAATTATACATTCACAATTAATTAAAGTATTATATTGCAATATATGTGTAAATCTTCTAAGCAAGGGTCAATAATACATGCCGTATTTCTAAAATGACGGAAAACCCGTTCTTAGAAGAAACTTAAAGAAACAATCACAAACCTGCAAATAGTCCAACTTGCAGTCATCGGGTGCAGCCTCAATTTCAAATGTAACGAAAGTCAAGGTAATGCGATGGCCCTGTGTTGTGTTGATGATGTGGATACAGTCTTCATTAGGTGGGTACTGACTGGGGTACAGCGGGGACGAGATGGAGCCACTGGGTGAGGTGTAAACACCGCCACAGGCTAGAATGTAAACAAAGCTGTTCGTGCAACAAAGGTGAAGACTAACATGTAAGACTTCATCATAATTAACATTTGGTCTTATCACGCGAGAGTTTGAGACATTGTCGTTACGTGGATTTTTGAAGGTATGAGGACGAATAGATTCTTGTTTATTTTTATCCAAACTAGTCCTACCCTCTCTGTGACTACCCCGTGATCTTACCTTGTGTTTTCTGTAGGTGGTGCTGAATCACGAGTGTAAACAAACACACAAGAAGCTGCATAGTCCTCGCGACCACTGAAATAAGAGGAAGAAATGAAAGACAAGACTAAGCAATGAATTTTAAATAGTCTCATTTAAAATGTAAATAATTAAAAAAGATTGCAAAATCAAAAATTATAGTTGTCTACCTAGTGATTTCATAGAAAACAAACGAATAAACTAATTTACACTTTGTCTTTGACGATAATGATAATGATAATAATTATTATTACGACGACAAACTCACCTCCTATTGTAATTTCTCCGATCTTTGACACCGATTTTAGCTCTGTTTGATTCACAAGAATCTGGCGAGAATAGTTTAGCTACACTCCTCTCTGTAATCAGTTCTGCTTCTCTAATTAACAAGTTAACAAGAGACAATGTTCCCCAGTTAATTTTCTTCCTCCTTTGAACATCTTCCTCATCTAGACTTGAGAGATGAATGTCATTGGTTTGTCAGTATACAAAGACCCTTTTGAGCTTAGAAGAAGGAAATATTTACACCCTAGCTGTTTAGAACACTTTAACAAGGCAAAACAACCTTACTTCATTCTTGAGTTAACTAAGAATTTTCTAAAGGGAAAAAGCCTGTATTTCACAAGTTAACATTTAGAAGAGAGAGGGAAAAAATAGGATAAAGAGAACAGGAAAATGATGAGAAGCTGTGAAATGCCCACATCTAATTGTGAAGATGGTTTATGAATGTTTTAGCTATCATGGCCTGGGTTCCCTGCATCCAGTCAATGGCATGATGCGCTAACAGCAATACATTAAACTGTATGGCAGAAGACTTGTTTTACACCTGGACAGGTTATTCCCTAATGAATCTGAATGTTCCAGCATGATCTAGCCCTATATCAAAATGTCAAGAAAATAATCAAATAAATGTACTACAGGGACCTGCAAACTCTCTGATCCTAACCCCACTGAGAACTTGTGATTGTGTAAAGTTAATTCTGGCCTTCATAAACATTGGTGTGAGGTTCGTAAAATCCATCAAGCCTGCTTAAAACTGGTGAATTCAATGTCAAAACGCATCAAGTTGCTGTTAAAGAATCGAATAGGCTATATCATGTACTGATCTGAGTGTATGAATATTATTCTTTAAAAAACTTAAACAAACTGATTTTTTTTTTTACTGTTTTCGGGGTTTGTTTCAATGAATTGGCTTGAGTATATATCTGTGACATTCACAATCGAGAGAAATAATAAAATTAAAAAATACACAGTAAATTAATAATAAAGTACACAGAATAATACGAACACATATACACGAACACAATATAACTTGCAAACGTTTGGTTCTAGAATGGCAGATAGGATGATGAAATATTAGAGAGGATAAACACAGATTTAACAAGATTATAATGTCCATACCCAGGGCTGTAGAGACCTCCGTGAATGTTTCTCACTGATAAGTCATCGGCATTCAAATCAGGAAAGACAGTCTTCCTTCTTTTCTCATATCATCGTCTCTCACTTTCCGTCTCTCAATAACACTGCACACTTTCTTAGTTTCTCTCTCTTGCGCAGAACTCAATCATTGTGTATATGTGTGTGTGTGTGAGTGTGAGGTTGGCGGTTGCTTATTGACTAAAGACAAATTCACTGCAAATTTTGTCTGTGCATTTTGTCCTCAAAACAACCTTTTGCTAGTCAGATTGTCTGTCTCAGTCTGCGCCTTGTCTTCTATTAAACATTTCGTGTGAAGATAGACTAGTCAATACTGTCCTGCCTTATGAATTACTTCTTGTAGTGGTAATTACACTGGTAATAAATTGTGGTGATCAAAACGCTTTCCTACAAAACAAAAAAATAATTTTTAATGTTAAATTAATTGAGATTTTGTTGCGGAAATGTGCATAAAATGTTTTGCCCTCACAGTCCTTTGTAACAGTAAAGCTGCTCTCTCAGTACTGTCCATCCTGCGTCCATCTGGTTTCTTGCAATCAGACGCCAATGGACTAAGGATGGGGTGACTTTCCTTCAAGAATGCGAAAGAGACTTCTACTAGTCACATTTATGCGCAAACATTTATGAAACAAAGTCACCTTTCATGGCACAGATGAGACACACGACAAACACATCTCATACCTCGCTTGCTCATAAAATCTACCCGTTACAGAAGCTTGTAAATCACGATGTGAGCAGGGCCGTGCTTAGGGGCAGGCGGACGAGGCATCTGCCTAGGGCCCTGCGCTTCAAGGGGCCCCGCGCTTTTGATTGATATGGTAACTAAGCATATGGAAGTGTAGTCAGCCGTATCACATTCTCGTTGTGTATGCAGCGTGCTGTCAATGATAAAAGACGAGATATCCCTGAGGAAAAAAGTGACTTTAGATCCCAACTAAAACCGTGTGATCGTGGCGTGAGGGCCCCGCTCATGCCCTTTGCCTCGGGCCCCGCGGGGGCTAAGAACGGGCCTGGATGTGAGCATTAGTCATACAGCAACATCCGTTCCAAGCTGAGTCAACCAGCGATGGTTAAAAAATGGCAGTTGCTTTATCCCTTACCTAATTAGATCAGAAAATCTTAAAGACAAGAACAAAAAAACAAAAAAAAAAAATTTCCTGTGAATAAATGTAATTGCCTCCAAAAGCTGTAAAAAAAAATGTTGATGGTTGATTCCTTTTTTTTTTTAATTTTTTGGGAAAATGTCATCGATCCACCCTTGGTCTAACATTTTTATGGTATTTTCTAAGCAAAGGTGTGAATAAATCGAGAATGGTCATAAAAAGGGTTAATACATGTTTAGAGCAAGTATTTTATTTACCAAAAAAATTGAAGTCAGACACTCGGAGTTCCTCTCTTCGAACAAGAACAGTATGTTGTAGTCTCCAAGTCAAGCCTTGTTACTCATCTTGTCGAGGCAAAGATTTTTTAAAACTTTCCTGGGTGTGTTTGTTGTATGTCACAACTTTATGTTCGTACGTTCAGTGTGTCTGGGTGTGTAACTATTAGAATAAAAAGGAAAACCAATGCTGGTATTGCTCACTACTAATCCTGATTTAAATTTGTATCTTCAACTTTTCACAGCTTCGTCCCCTGTGTGACCCCGGGGTATGCTTGCCTAGCAAGCACTGTAAGAATGGGGTCACTCTGCCATCCAGCCAGGCATGTCGTAAGAGGCGACGAAGGTGGACACCTCACCTAGAGGTAAATTAGGTTGTGGTGAGGCTAACAACCCGACCATGTAAAAAAGTTATTGTTACAGAAACCGCAAGCACGATAACTGTAAATCTGGAGCCTCGATTGGAAGATTCCTCTTCGGAGGGGCTTATGACGCGTGCTGGTGAAAGCCCTCGGGAAGCCAGCTCGCCGACCCATCTTCTCACGGCCAAGGCAAAAACCAGGATAGGGACCTGGAATATCCGAACCCTAAACGAGCGAGGAAAGGCAGCTCAGATAGCACGGGAGATGAAAAACTATAACATCAAGCTCCTCGGCCTGTGCGAGACAAGGTGGAATGGCAACAGTCAGACCAGACTTTCGTCAGGGGAGACTGTTCTCTACTCCGGACATGACGACCCTGACCATGACCACACACAAGGAGTTGCAGTGCTCATGACACCAGAGGCTGCAAGAGCGCTGGTAGCATGGGAACCAGTCTCCCCACGACTCATGTCAGCCAGGTTCAACTCCAAAGGCAGAAAGATCACGATCATCCAGTGCTATGCACCTACTAACGCAGCTAAAGAGGAGGAAAAAGAAGACTTTTACAACTCCCTACAAGCTCTGGTTGTTCGTACTCCAAAACGAGACCTAAAGATCATAATGGGTGACATGAATGCCAAAGTTGGAAATGACAACACAGACAAAGAACACATAATGGGAAAGCACGGTGTAGGCAATTGCAACGAAAATGGGGAGCTGCTCACAGACTTCTGCCTGTTCAACGACCTTGTAATTGGAGGCACAGTTTTTCCACACAAAACCATCCACAAGACCACCTGGACTTCGCCAGATGGACATACAGAAAACCAGATCGATTACATCACCATTAATCGCCAGTTTAGAAGGAGCCTGCTGGATGTCAGAGTAAAGCGAGGTGCAGATGTAGCCACAGACCACCACCTGCTTGTGGCAACCATGAAGATAAAGCTGAAGTCCACGACACATCAGACAGACCGCACCACAAATTCAATGTGCAGTTTCTTAGAGACCGTAAAAAGCAAAATGAGTTCAACTGCGAAGTTAAAAACAGATTTGCTACACTGGAAGGACTCCTGGAAGAAACAGTGGTTAACCACTGGACAGGATTACAAAAGACCTGTAAGACGGCCTGCACACACGTTCTGGGGAAAAAAGGAAAACAGCACAAGGAATGGCTGACTTTAGGGACCTGGCAAAAGATAGAGAAAAGGAAAGAGCTGAAGCAGAAGATCAACCAATGTCAAGACCAGCAGGAAAAGGATGAGCTCAGAGCAAAATACTGGGAGATAAACAAGGAAGTGAAGAAGAGCGCAAGGGACGACAAGAGACAGTTCGCACACAGGATGGCAGAAGAGGCAGAACAAGCAGTTTTGAAAAATAACACAAAGAGACTATACGAAATAACACGAATTCTGTCAGGAAAGAAAAACACCAATGCATGCAGACCAATAAAGAATAAGAATGGCAGCGTCATCACCGGGGATGCAGAACAAAGATCACGATGGGTGGAACATTTTGATGAAATACTTAACAGACCACCACCAACAAACACTTTGGACATTCCCCCAGCTGCAGAACAGGTCCAAGTAAATACCAACCCGCCAACCAAGACAGAAATCATCGATGCCATCAAGTCCTTGAATTCTGACAAGGCGGCAGGCCCAGATGGCATTCCTGCAGAAGCACTCAAGGCAGACCGAACAACCGCAGCAGAGATGCTACATCCCCTGCTGAAGAAAATTTGGGAACAGGAGCAAGTTCCAGCAGACTGGAAGCTTGGCTACCTAGTGAAGTTACCCAAAAAAGGTGACCTGACACAGTGCAGCAATTGGCGAGGGATTAAGTTGTTGTCCATTCCAAGCAAGGTGTTGACCAAAATCATCCTGGAGCGACTGAAAACTGCCCTAGATAGGAGACTTAGGCAAGAACAGGCAGACTTTCAGCAGGGAAAATCATGTACCGACCAAATCGCTACTCTGAGAATTATTATCGAACAGTCCATCGAATGGCAGTCACCACTATACATAACCTTTGTAGATTTTGAGAAGGCCTTTGACTCCGTAGACAGGGAAACCATCTGGGAACTGATGCGGCACTACGGATTTCCACCAAAGTTCATTGCCATCATCCAGCAGTTGTATGAGAACTCGACATGCCGGGTGATACACAAGGGAAAGCTGACTGACCCCTTCGCAGTGAGGACTGGAGTGAGGCAAGGTTGTCTGCTCTCACCGACAATCTTCCTGATCGTCATAGACTGGATCATGCTTCAACTAAATCTCGTTCTCCGTCACGTGACCCTATGACGTGTTGTTTCCATAGTGAGAACCTTGCCTCGAGAATGTGCTGCACCCGATTGCCACGAAAAGATGGGAAAAAGATTCAAAATTTTCTTTTCATCACTTTCCTAAAGACAAGGCGATACAAAAAGAGAGGGTCATACCAATAGAAAGGCTCGATCCCAGTACGAACAAGCTGTGGAAGCCCAAAGAGTGGGACGTATCATGCTCCAAGCCATCTTGATTGTAGATTAGTTTGTATATCACTGATCCAACGCTAAACCTTCCCAATGTCCACAGACACTTCATTCAGAGACTGATGTCATAAGGAGACAAGTCTTCTATCTCGAGAAGCTATCACGATTACTCGGCGGAAGGACACAAGGGTCGATTTCACTGGATTTTTTCGATTTTTATAAACATCTGTAACCGAAATAGTGCTAATAAGTGCTAATTAAGTGAGAAACGAATCCTTTATTTCTCCTGTGTTGCTCTCGTGCTCTGTCATTGTAACTAAATATAGTTTTGAAACGTTTGACCGTCGCCACAGCCTTATCACAAGCCTTGAGTCTCCCTTTAAGCTGCTTAAACTTATCTGATTACAAACTAAGACGAATGCACGCTGGCGATCACTGAGTCCTGTGGCTTCTGTGGTTACTCTTTGCTTCTCTGTTTGGGGTCTATGAAAAGCTTACTAATGTAGCTGTAAATTAGTTCTTTAATGTATTGTTCTCTTTTTATAGCAGTGATTTTTGTGTTCTACATTTTTATTTGTTTGATCGTCTCCTTTGGATCTTTGCATTCTCACACGTCGATCATACACTTTACCACGTGGCTTACGAGCCCCCAACTCATCTGTTCCCCGAATACAAAACTCGACGTGTGATGTAACGCATACTGAGAAAGATTTAATCAACATAAAACATCACATGAGCGACTCAGTAAGTTCTGCCATCTGCGCCTCTAACTTCTCAAGCACACTGCTTCTCAGCTTAGACAATAAGTTAGCGACGATGTGGGCCTCTTTCGAGTTTTAAGTAAGGACTCTCAGACGGAAGTTCCTTCAGGTGGGACTGCTCTTGTCATTCGCTCCCTCCTTTTGTTTAACCAAATAACACTTTCAATTCCTCTTCGAGCTGTTGCTGCCAGGGTTACCCTGGACAAGACTATCAGTATTTGATGCGTCTGTCTTCCTCCTTTTGCTCGGATATCCCGACAGGACTTGGTTTTGACCCAACTTGCTCCACCCACCTTTCTTTTTGCGGATTTTAATGGGCACCACCCCTTGTAGAATGGGACCTCTCCAGCTCTTACCGTCCTGTCGCTCTCACTAGTTGTCTGTGCAAAACTCTAGAATGCATGGGAATGTCTGCTTACATGGCATCTCGAGTCTCAGGGTCTCCTCTCCAACCTGCAGTGTGTCTCCACCTACTCCTCTCGTAACGAGTAAGAGCTAATAAAACCTAGAGCAGACACCATGTTGTCTTTACACAACATTTATCTTTTGATGAATAATAATACTTCCTACACGAGACACGGTGTTGTCTTGCTTCACATTGGGTTTTGGTCACTGGGCTCTAAAAAACCAACTTGGCTGGCTCTTATCTCTGTTGACACAGGTCTCGTAAGTGAATGAGTTCTTCCGTTTTAGAGATTTTTTTCTCTGATTTGATTCCAGTTAAAAATCCGTTTCGATACTTTGCCTACAATGACAGAGAGTCGAAAAAAATTTGACGGAATTTTTCTATGGTTCTTTGTTTTTTTCTTTCTAAAATGTAGGTAATGTATTTGAAACTTGCAACCTTTTAAAGACTGAAATGCTAAAACTATGTTTGCAAAGTAAATTCTATATTCAGAATGTTAACGCTTTTGGCTTTCTTTGTGTCCTTTTAATGAAGTTTTGCTGTTAAAGAAAAAGATTTTTGACTTTTTGTCAATCCTTTCCATAGGTTGCTTATACTCCTTATTATAAGATAAGCTTTTGTTGCGATTAGTTTGTACTGCAATATATTTATTCTTGTTTTCTTTTTGTAAATTATATTTGTGGGTAATCCGTTTTTGTGTTGTTTTTTTTTTTTTTGGTAAAGATGCTTCTTTTGGTGACTTCGTTCTTCTTCCTTGTTGGTTGCAAATTCATTTCCCTATTTTTTTTTCACTGTAACAACAATTTTTTTGCATTATTTTAATAATGATTACAATAACAATAATTTTGCACATCTTTCTCATGCCTACAAAAGTTAGTCTCACCTCACAATCAGTCGTACTTCACATGCGAACTATTTTTAGGTTACGTCTGCTCAAGAAAGCTCATCAAACGTTCGATAAGAGGACTTCAGATGTGCCTAGGTATTTTAAATTATTTATTATTTTAATTAGTTGCTTAGCTGAAGCCAGTAAAATGTCCAACGTTTATTTTTTTTGAAAAAAGGCTGATGTAAGTGAATGTTAGGAACGGGGGTTGTCACCCCTGTCTGCTGGGCGGCAGAGATTATCACCCTTAGCTGTATGCTAGTTGGAACGCAAGAGAATGAATAGGTTTTAAGAAATGACAATTCTTTATTTCCGAGAGGTAAAATAAGCAAGAAAGTGATTTTTCCATGTACCCCTCGCCATTTACAGGGAAGAAAATTAACTTCATGTGTTTTACAACGTTGGAACCTGTTGCTTTGTCCACGAATAAAAGTGGTAATTCATTCATGAGATTGACTCTCTTTATGCTTTGTTTTCGGCTTTTCTACAGTTTTCCAATTATCAATTACTATTGTGTTTGTGTAAAACAGTGTACATTACATTGTCAATCTTCACTTACTACTGAAATGTCTCCGTTTGCTTAAATTATTACCTCAGTGTGTACAACAGGGCAGATAAAATCTTTTATTGAACGGGTTTAAAAGGAACTTCTTAATATTTTTAATAATATGAATGCATGTTTTATATTTCAAACGTAAACTTGATTACTATGGTAGGTTTCTCTCCGTCTTGACTAAGAAAGATTGCCCTCTAAATATTGGCATGTAACCATTTTTCGAGAAGAGATAATAATGACACCTATCTCTGCCATATTTGGCTGTCAGTAGCTTAGTTTTATTTTATTCCCGTGTATGATGGGATCACCAGGTCCCTAGGATATGTCGCTTAGACTATTTCTTTGATGATAAATGATGTATCGTTTCTTTACTTTCTTGAACTTAGGGCGTGAAAATAGGTGAGGACATCCTTGTTCAGGATCAAAATGGCTCAAACAAAAATATAAATAAAAATACAAATAAAATGTAACTCAAGAAGAAATTATAACATATTGTCTTAGACATAACATTATTTTACCAGAATTTAAGTCACAAAGATTTGTTATGACCGTATGTCAAGTTGTACAATATTCTGTTTTAAATCCTGCTGAGACATCCCCTCAACATCTTTACTCAGGTAAGACCAGGTAGGCTACAGTTGATGTCTTCACAAGCTCCATGTGTGATCAATGCACAGACTTAAATGTTGTTTGTTTTAAAAAAAAATGAAACGTTGGCAGTTTTCTTTGTAATCTCAGTTGTCAGCGTTAGTAAACAATGATAGTAAAGCATTGAAGCTGAACAGATATAGAGAATGCCACAGTTATTTTATTTGTATATCATTGGGTCAACGCCAGTGCAGGATGCTATTGCCTGTACACTGAGCAACTACCACTTACCCCTTCTTGGTTAAAACAGTAATGTCAGTAAGATTTCTTGTTACTTATTTCTAACTTAACTAAAGTTAAATAAAACAATAATGAACATGCTCAATGTATTTCATGAAATGAAAATAATGGTGTCTTGGGTGCAATATTCACACAGCTACAGGAGCTTTGCTTTCAGGTTTTCGTCCCAGTGATGCCCCCTGTTACCAATAATCACACATATTGTCTCTTGAATGATACTCGTACTAAAGTAGAATGAAAAGGGTCTCTGACAACAATTGCAAAGGACTCCAAACTCTGATATGACTGCAGTTGCCATCAACACACACAGTAGCTCAGTTTTCAGTTCTCTGTGGAAGTGATGTCCCATGTTACCAGCAAACACCGGAGTTGTGTCCTGTGGTCTTATGTTGATCTTGTCAATTAGCAGTCTGCTTGATTTGCCAGGCTGTAACACACGAACATGTTACATTTTATTCATTGAAAAGGTCTGATCATAACAATACAAGATATCTGTATGATATATTTTCGCTGACAACACATACATAATTTTTCTTTGTTTTGAGCTCACGAGCAAAAAACTAAACATTTGCATCTCACACACCGATCCAGTTACTACACTCGTTTAAAATCCCTCTAATGGTTATCAGTGGCAACAATTTTTGCCGAGATTAAAGACAGTCTTATGGGTGGATGTATGTGAGACCTTGTAACTGGCTGTAGTATGTGTGGCGGCGTTCGTCCTGTAAACAAATATCACAATAACTATCACTTTCACTGGAGAGACACAAGCTTACTGACATCATTGTGTGCAGATTGAGGTCCATAATATAGACAACAGGACTGTACATCCACAGGTTCACCTTGGGCAGACAGCTGATAGTGGGGTTGGAACTGCAGACAGTTTAGGGCCATTAAACCGCGGTCCAGTCATTCGTGAATTCGCTTAAACCGCGCAAAATTCTATGATCTCAGTTTGTTGACACTATGGATCGTACTTACGTGTGGACGATTCTGACCTTTGTCATGGTACAGTGATCTTGTATCATGTATTTTGTAGATGGCAGTGGACAAATACTCACCGCTAGTCCTTTAGTTAAGAGTGGAATTCCAAGCTTTTAATTCTGTTTCGAGAATAAAGGAACATATACAACTAGCAGATTCTACATTTTGAATAACTGAAGACGTTTAAAACGTTCCTAAAGCCAAGTAAATCAACTTCAATCATTTTATCTCTTCTCTTCAGAAAAAAATAATCAAGACAGAAAAATAGCAAAAACAGTTAAAAAGAAGCGATTACACTGCCTAAGATTTTTAATCAATTGCACATTACAGAAAATTATGAATTATGAAAACCTTCAAGTCTTGTGTATGCTACATGTGACAAAAGTCTTGCAAACAATAAGACTGATTTACTTTCTCACCTTTGTAACGGTGAATAAAAGTCTGTGTACTCAGAAGCTATGAGAATGTTTTAGTTCTTCACTCTTCCAAAAAAGAATTGTCACTGTGGTAGAACAAATAATCAAAACTTTTTCTTCTTTTCCTCGAGAGTTGCTATAGCGACAGCAACACTGTGTGACAGTGTGTAACCTTTGCCCTATGGCCGCAGCAAATGACCGACGATGTCCGAGTGATTTCTTCTAACTGCTGTCACCTTAGGACAATACGCGTGAATTTGGTGGACACAAAACTGTGAAATTGGAGATAATTCATGACATTATTCGTACTTGTGCCGTGTGACTGTTATGTTTGTCATGTTTAATTAAAATGTATTCAAAGTAATGAATGCTTTAAACTTTTTCATTGTTTTGGTGCAGTTGAATTTATTTTCATGTTATTATATTTCCTGGTTTTTTAATTTTTTTTTTTGATAAAACGATGAGAATGCGATACCAGCAGTTACTACCAAGGGAACGATGACGCCGACCAAAATGATGTTTGAAAGTCTTAGCGCCATCAGAGTCTGTTTCCCCAAAATGTAATAAAAGTAATAACAAATTTCCAAAAATTGTTTTGATATATTTCTCTTGAGTTATAATATAGATACCCAAATTTCGATGTATTGAGCTCACCTGTATGTAACCTCACCCACTACATTTTTAAGCAGTCTCTACATTTTTCAAGAAATTCAAGTTGAAAGCTGCATCGTGGGTATTTCGTCTCGCTTTCAGCATGATGAGGGTGTGTGCTTCAGCTACTGATCTGAATGCTTCAACTGTATGTGTCTTTGATTTTTAAAATGTGAGCAGTTAAAACTGTCTCAAAATAAAGTTAACACTTTAACATGAAGCTCATTGAAAAACTTAATGGAATCTGAAAATCCGCTAACAAGCCGCAGGATTGAAAGCTTGAGACAAAAGTCGGGGCTTATGGTCCGAAATTTACAGTACATACATTTTTTTTAATAACAAATCATTTGGTAACGCACTATGTGCTCTGAAAAACGACATTAAATTATGAGCGAAAGTATGATATCAAAATAACAGTCATAATTGTCAGTACATAAGTGCAATAAATTATCTTTAAAAGTGCTTTTTATTTTATTTGAGAGGTTGGACCCAAACACAAAGTATTGAGAAAAAAGCAAAGCTTTTGTTACTACCTGGACTTGTTGGCGCTGGTGAGGTAGATACTGAAAATATAAATAAGGGGTATAGGTAGTTGGATCTTAGGATATGAAATGTTCACATTAAAGAACAAAATCATCTGTTGATTATGAGATACAAACAAGAAGGACAAGCTTCACAGACTGACACAGTCACAGTCACACAGACACTCAAACGAACTAAGCTAGCGACTAAACCAATCGCTCCTGAGTGAACAAATACGCGAACCCTCGTGAGTAGAATATAAAATACAGGGTTATTAATTAGCTAGAAATTTAGAGAGAAAACAGGAAAGAAAAGAAAAAAGACTCCGAAAAGATAGCATAAACAGAGGAACAAGCAAACCCACCCACTAATCACAACAAACTGACGAAAACCTGCACAAGGCTCAGCGCACTTCACTTTTGACCTCAAAACGAAAATGACTTCTTACGTCACGAGGTCAAACATTGTACATCGGAAGCAAATTCAACTTTTCAGACCATTGATAAGTCCAGTTCATCAGGTATTAACACCAAGCACGTGTTGTAAAGTTTCGCTATTTCGTATCTTGCTGTACAGGTGTGTGTCACTGTACCTGTCAATAATTATGCGCCTGTCAGTACAGAATGTTTACTCACCTTTATCTGTTCTTTCCTCGTCATACACCCGGACATCGTTTACTCTTCCATTAACTTGTACTGTCGCAGTCATTGTTCCATCCTTGCCAATGCGATAGATATGTGTTGTTTTTGCCAGATTTCTGTATAAACACAATACCAAATGAGTACAACTTTCTTTGTAGTTATATCATGTCTATTTTACTTTGTTGTATTTGTTGGTTTACTAAAAGACCGAGCCGGCGCTAGGGGGGATGCGGGGCTTTGGATAAATAGAATTGGGGGGCCTTTGGAAGCGGACACAACATAAGCAGCAGGCAACAACACATTACCGCCTGCCTCATCGCCATGGTGCACGTGTTAGTGCGGGGCCCCCATCAGGCGTGGGGCCTTAGGCGATGGTTGCTGTTTGCCCCCCTTATCCCCCTTTAAGTGCCGCCTATGTAAAGGATCACGTGGTGAAAGATGGTGGTAGTGAGGGGAAACAGAGAAATACAAAATATAGTACAAAGCATCGTATGAACATCACTACACATTTCGTTTGTTTTATAACTATAGTTAATAACAATGATGCATGGGAAAGTAAAACTGCAAGCAACCGAGTTTTTATAATAGGAGCAGAACATTAAATAGTTTTAAATGGTACTTTTCTTAAATGGTAGCCCTACTGGTAAGCAAATGTGTTTAATCTATCATAACTATTACTTTTGAAGTTATTGTTAATAATATTTAAAGATAAAAATTTTCTGTAAGAGTTGTTTGATTGGTCATTAATGCGCCAACATATTTAAAAAAAATCTCAGTGAACTTCAAAACGTTTGCTTTTGGCGTACATGACTGGACTGGTCATCTTTTACAGTGTACCTGACCTTCTCACTGTCGATTACTAGAGACAAGAGTGGCTGGTCCTGTGAGATGCTAGATGAAAAAGTACAACAAAATTTTCTTACTGGCTTAACGTCCTATTCTTCTCATACCTTTTATTCTTTTCTTTAAACTTTCTATTTTTTCCTAAGCTGGACCTTTAATTTTTATATAACTTCAAATGATTACAATCAAACATTTTATCTGAAACATAAAAATTACCATAGGAGGTCATGTGGGTTTGTAAACGAAAAAACAACAACACATCAACTCCTCAATATTTTTATTTATATATACCTTCTCAACCGATCCCGACACCCTCTCTACACTATCACACATTTTTCTTCTCGCACACCTCTTGAGTCACAGTTTATATAGTTTGATTTCTTAGAAACCCGGATAATCCAACATCTGATGAAGAATGTGTGTCGGCTAATTTAATTTTACAGTCAAAATGTTCGCCATGCATCTATATCTGTTTCCCACATGGTGTAGGCCGGTGCTTTTTTCGTTGCGTCGGTGCTGAGCAGGACTGTTTGACTTTGGTTTCTTATGTTACTTTCAGGTTATCCGTCGTCTGATGGTCTTTTTTGCCTAACGGCTTTTTCAAAAGATCTTGAAGATCAACCAATCAGTCCTTTGCGTCAACCTTTTCATACAGTTTTCCTCTGCTTTGCGATTGCATCGGTATCAGTAGTCGTCCGGCGATTTCAGCTCCGTTGGCTTGAGTTTCTGTTTTTTCCTACTGATGACACACTAGCTTTGCTAACTGTAGATGTGAATTCAGGGCCGTTTAGAGGCTGCACGTGCCCCGGGCAGAGACTTGCTAAAACAGGAGCTGGTCAAGTTCATAGATTCAGTGGCAAGTGGCGAAAGACAGACAAAAGTTATGTCAGACAAATCAGTAACAAAGCATTGTGCTTGTTCCTAATCTCAGCTGTCTGATTGTCCACCAGCAAGTATCCCTTACGACAGGGATGCGCAACCTACGGCCCGCGGGCCATATCCGGCCCGCGAAACTTCTGCCCACAGTGCAGGAAATCGGCATGTTAGTAATAAAAAAAGACCTTAAAAACGAAAAAAAGGGAAGAATAAGTATTTATCCCTACGTAGGGGCGTCTCTTAATCTTTTTTTCGATGGATGAACATTTCGATTCAGTTCTCCGACTTGGTGTCTTTACGATGCAGCCGGACATTCAGAAGTTGGTTTCGGGTAAACAACTTCAAATATCCCACTAATTACTACATAATTAATGGTAAGTACAACTTGTTTCTAATAAAAATGGTATCTGCTCTATTTTGTTTCTTTTTTTTTTTTGTATTTTTGAGGTGAAGCGGCCCGTGACACGCCTGTCGGAAATGTGTATGGCCCGCAGGCCGAAAAAGGTTGGGCATCCCTGCCTTACGACATCACCTCTCAACCATTGGCAGAACACAAGTTGAAGATCACTCTGATCAAGGAGTCATCGTCATCAGAAGTGGTCATCGTGAAGTTTGACACTGTGGCCTGTGTCTATCAGCTATATACAGGAATAGACAAAAGTCTCAAAGATACAAACCACAGTGTATGTAGCCCATCTCTTGCCAACAAGCTTGCAGATGGCTGTTGAACTGATGGATGTAGAAAACTTACATCAGGTGTTGTCTTATGTACAGAAAGAAGTCGCATTAGCCAAACAGCTGCAACATTACATTGCTCTCCAACATTACTCTAGCTTCTTCCATGAGCTGTGGAAAGTCATGTCGAGAGCATTGACCCTGTCTATAAGTGTGAGGAAATCGCTATACAAACCAAAATGTTACATTGTACGGCCTTTCTATGTGAGGGTAGCGTCCCTTGTCTCTGTGTTATGAACTACGCTTTACTTATCACAACACACCCACGAAGAAAACTATCGGTTAGAGGAGTTTCTTCGTTCATCAGGGAGTAGCTATGATAACGCCGCCTCTCAGTACAATCTCAATATTCTCTGAAACACGGATGAGAGTCGGATGACAGCTTGAGTAGTTCCCCTTGCTCAAGTAGGTCCCGTGAAAACTGCACCTGGGGTAGAGAATCTGTAATATCTCGGTGCAGTCCCTTTCTTACTGGGGTACATTCTCTGTAATGTTTCGGTGCAGTCCCTTAGCGACTGGGGTAGCACCTATGTAATATCTCGGTGCAGTCCCTTTGTGACTGGTGTAGAACCTCTGTAATATATCGGTTTAGTCCCTCTGTTGACAAAAACGTAGATGGAAGAAGGGTTTGACTCTCTTCTTGGGAGCGTGTCGAGGCTCGTTGTTCCTAAGTTCTTCTCCCCAGTTCCTGCTCATTTTATTCGAATTTGTCCTCCGTCATATATACTTTACACATTCACACATGATTCAAATACATCTTTCTCCCACAAATTCCATTACTAGCGCAGTATTAGTTCAATTCAGTGCATTTAAAACAGCTCAAAGTAACAAAATATAATGAGAATATCAATAGGGAATTTACAAAGTTTTATCTTGTCTGGACAAGGAATTACTTTTCACCTTTCTTTTATTTCTTAAAGTATGCAAACTTCATTCTCCACACAGGCTATTCGAGGAATGGCGGAACTGATAGAATATTCGCCTCCAGTAAACAGTATTTAGTGACACGACCACACATTCACACAACATGTTACACGTGTATAACCTGTCATGGGTGACAACCCTGTCCCTGACACTCAGACATTTTGAGTCTACATTGAACTTTGTCTCTGTCTCTCCCTCTTTCTTTTTCTTTAACATCACAATTCCAAAAGCTCGAATTTCGCTACCACACAACAAAAATGGCAAAGTATGGGTATTACATAATGAATTTTCAAAACCTTGACAAATGTAAAAGCAATTTAAATGGTTTTCACTGTTGCTACCTGAAAATGTTGTTTTAAGGCTTTTTCTCTATACTGTTCCTCCTGTCCTCATGTTACAAACAACATTGTTTCCAGCTGTAAGAGAAAGAAATCTCAGTGCTTACTTTTTAAGTCCCCAGTCCGTGACAAACAACTCATTGTGGTAGATATCCAGGCCCATAAAATACGAGTCCTTATGTCTAAAATAAACTTCAGTATTTCTGCCGTCCAGATCCCTCCATCCTATCAGCTGTGTACCTGCATCTGCCCAGTAAAGTCTCCTCCCTTCACATTCACATCCATTCATCCACCCGTTCACACACCCATGCTGTTGTTAGTACATTCTTCAGATACATACCAACGCACAGCATGGAGGAAATCAGGTATGGATAGACTCGAGTATGTACACCTTCGGATAAATTTTAGCAAAGTAAAGAAAATTGAGATACGAAAAAGTAACAACAAATCCTCACATACACAGGTTAAGAGAATAAAGTGAACTTTCTAACAACAAATCTAGGTTTTCAAATGAGAAAAGCATAACGAACTAAATAATGATACAAAAAGACAAGTAAGAATAATCTCAAAAACTTGACATTACAAATAAATGACAGGGGCAAAAAATAACTCAACATCTTACCTACTGTGTCCAAAGCAAGACCACTAGGACCTTTAAGATGCACGAATGCGGAAACAAATGTCTCACGGTCCGAGCCGTCATAGTTACACCTCTCTATTTTACCCCAGACAGAGTCACTCCAGTAGATGACACTGTGGTTTGTACAAATAATTGGAGAACGATTTTAAAGCAGGTTTATATCTCATCTCTTTGAACTATTACTCAATGTCTTTAAAGTATTTTGTTCTTTCTGGTTTAACTTTTTAATTCTCTTCTTTAAAACAATTTTTGTTGCTTCTTTCTTATCGTATCCAAAGTCTCGAGTGTATTAGCATGTACATCACACAGCTGTATACGTTTTAAGAATAAAGTCTTTAACATAAATTGTTATATTATTTGTCAGCAATATAAAAATTTTAAAAATATGGAGCTCAATGTGTTTATCGTCATTTACAAGTCTTATTATAATCACCGATTGTGTTTGTCCAGCTCGATGTCCCTAGACCGACCAATGTCTGAATCGACGACAATCTGATGACTGTTGTTGTCCAGTGATATCATTCCGATGACCTTGTTGCCGTCGTCGGTGTAGAATAGTAGCCTCGACACAGAGTCCACAGAAAGGCCCCATAGATAACCTCCTTAAAGACAGTTAACAAATAAATATTTATGATTATATTACACTAGGTCAAATAACTTCAGAGTTATCAAGTTCGGTCACTGAACCAATAACACACATTAATAAAACCAAATAGAAATTAAATAGTTTCTTTCGTTTCTTTAAAATTCAACAAGATCTTCAGAAGCTACTAAGTCCGGTTCTCTCACAAGTTAGTAACAAGTTAAAACTTTATCCGGACTTTTATTTCTACATGTGTGTAACCATTAATATACTTTTTCATCGGACTAAACATTGCAACGATCACCGATGTTGTATATATTTTTCTTTGAAATGTAATTTTATAATTTACCTTGGATTTACCACAAAGTGCGACTTCATAATCGAGTTAAATAAAGTAAAAATAATTTCTTCTGTTAACTTTAGTTATAAATTTAGTATCTTATCCTAGCGTATTTATTATTTATGATTTATTATTAAATACTTTTAATTCTTGAGTATCGTAGTATACTAATCGAAGGTACAACCCCGGGTTGAATATGATAATTTCTTTGTAATTATGTAGCTATACTGTTTATAGAACTTGTAACTGTTTTCCACTTTGATAATGTCCTTCTCCTACATAGCTACATAATATGAATTACATAAGCTACAGACAGACTTCATTATTTTCCTGTCACTTTCCTAACGACTATTGTTTACTTTACAGTGATTTTGCTGACTACACAAGCGTAAGAGGACAGTAAAATAAAGCCATAAGACTTATGACAGATGGCGGGGATGTGTGAAGGATGTATTAATGAAGACATTTCAGTGATCGTCCAAACACACAGAAAATACTTCGTTACAGTAAACCATATCCACACTGATTTAAAGACACCAGATGGATCTTTATCAGATATGTCTCCTGTCCACCTGGATTGAATGTGACTTGTCTTAATCTCTTTTCGTTTTTGCTTGTAGATTTTTGTCATGCTTGAGTGTCCTGTTTTGTTGTTTTTTTTGTTAATATAAACATTTATTTCCATTAACACATTACATTACATGACAAAATCATCCAAGTCATATTTCTTGAATTATAACGAGCATACATACCAATATCAGAAACATTAAATAGTGCCAGACATTTTTGTCCCCAACATTTTGTGCAGGACTCTGATTTAAAGTAATTTCAATATACTATCTAGTATCTAACAACTAGCCTTCTTTTTCACATATATAAACATTTATTCTTCATTTACCTATTAATCATATGGCATATTCTATGTTTAAGCCATTCACTCCACTGCACCATACCATACATAACAATATAAAAGACATATAAGGTAGTGTATGTCAACATGTATGAAAGTCTAGTCACTGCTTAAGTTTTGGTCAACAAGTTTCATATAAGGTAGCCAAAGTTGTACAACTTTTTCTTCTTTCATTTCCAGGCGTGCATTAAAAATTTCAATTTTATATCTATATTGCAGTATCTGAATGAATGGTTGCAACTGAGGTGTGGTTTTTTTGAATCTGCAAGAGTATATATATAATTTAGCCAGTAGTAAGATTAAATCCAGTACATCATCTGTCTTAAAGTTATTACTGCATCCAAATAAAACCAGGTGTTTACTTAATATCATCCTTGTCATAATCCCACATTTATTTGACACATAATTTTGAAAGTTTTGCCAGAAATCTTGAACACATTTACATTTCCAAAAAATATGTTGAATGTTTTCTTTTTCACATCTACAGTAGTTACAAAAATCATCAATTTCTAGACCCATATTAAATAAAGCTATTTTTGTCCCCAGTATTCTATGCAAGACTCTGATTTGGAGCCATTTTAATTTAATATCTTTAATCTTGGCTACTTTCCTGAAGATAATGTGCCAATCTACATTTCTATTTAGTCTTGTATCCCATTTTGAGCAACAGTTAGGCACATGTGTATTAGTTACCATGTTATCATAATACAGTCTTGCACCTTTCTGTATAGATTGAATTACACTAAGAGTTGTATTTGTATCATAGGCAAGCGGTGATGGATCAGTTGCATTCTCTCTGTCTTGATGCATATATTCCTTTATGGCATCTATGCAACCATTTAGAGAGACAAAATTAATGTTTACATCATATATCCTTTTAACATCTTGACATGATAGAAAATTTCCTCTTTCATCAAGCAAGTGTTTAATTAAATATATCCCTTTGTCTACCCAACTTCTATACAGAAATGGTTTATTCCCAATCTTAATTTTATTGTTACAAAAAATAGGCTCTGATATAATCTCTTCAATATGTTTACACACAACACTTTCTCCAATTATCTCGTACGCTTTTAAAACATCCTTCCAGAAACTATTTACAGTTACAAAAGAGCCAACTGCTGGGCCAAGTTTGTCTAGGTAATTTAACATTTTATGTGAGGACATAATAATCATTTTCCAACTATGACTGGTTTTCTTTATGTTCCTCAACCATGTTAGTTTTAAGGCATTCATATAAGTTCTAACATCCGGTATGTCAATCCCCCCATTATATACTTTTTTAATAGACACTTTTCTGCTAATTTTATCCTTTTTTCCACCCCACACAAACTGAAATATAGATTTTTGAATGTTGTTAACAATATGATCTGGGGGATTTGGCAGCAATAACCACAAGTGTGTTAATTTTGACAAGATTAAGGACTTGAGTACTGCTACTCTTCCTAATGGAGTTAACTGTCTTTTCAGCCAAATCTTGTACAATGTTCTAATTTCGGCTAGCTTACTCTCATAATTTAACTTTATACATGCTTTTAGATTATTAGTAAACCAAATACCAATAGTCGGCATGTTTGACTGACACTGTTTGCCCTCTCTCGTTGTCTTCTCTCTCTTCCTTCCAATTCTCCAGTTTTCTGAGCAGACGTGTTCACAATGATTTCGCTAGGGCTGGTAACCTGTTTTCTTTTTTTATCATCGTTTATCTTTTTTGGACCCATTAGTCTTTCGTACAAACAATTATTTTAAAACACAGAAGTAAGAAACCCCACAGGGTAACCCCACACTGCTCAGCAGCCCTCTACTTAGGTGATCACAATTCGCCGCCAATTTCACTGGCTTGCCTCAGTTTCTACTTTTTTACCATAATTTCACTGAAAAAAATTTTATCCATTGGATTTTCTTAGACACAATCTACAGACTTGTATCCCAGATGTGCTGATCCACCAACACAGGCCATAAGAAGATTTTGTTTAGGTAAATAAAAGCATTCTTTTACACCGAGGTACAGACGCGTCCTACCTCGACCATGATCATCGCTCACCCCCCCTTGAGTGTCCTGTTGATTACTGCTTCTATTATCGCACCCGCTCTCTGTTAGTGTTTGTATATTTTTGTTAGTTCTACTAAACCAATCAGTAGGTGTGTGTATGTGAATACATGTAATAGGTACTATTTATAAAGATAGGAATATGTGTGAGCATGTATCTATATAGTTTTCATACCTCAAGTTCATTAGAGTGAGACGGAATAAAGAATTATGAATCTTGTTTGCTGCTATATGTTGCGAGCTAATATGTCCCTATAACTGCATTATGAATTTTTTTATTCGTTTGTATTTGCCTTTTTGCATTTTCTTCCTTAACTTTAGAAGAAACAAATAAGCTATACAAAATCACTTTATACTGATTACTATTAAATGCTCTTAACAATTATGTAATTAATCTAGAACATATGACAACAGTGTTTGTAAGCTACTTTACCTTTACTAACACTGTGAACCAGCCGAGCATCGCTGCCATCAAGGTTAGCGGATCGAATGGTCTTCTCCTCTGCATTTGACCAATAGACACGACCGTCTACTGGATCGTAGTCAATACCATATGGGTTGTCTAGACCATTGGGCAGGATTGTAACATTACTTCCCGTGTCGATGTCTATGCGATGGATGCCGTTATAAGTGTCAGTGACAAGGAGAAACTTCTGTGGAATGATTGCTGTGGACATGATAAGCTGGTTTCACATTTAGGTGAAGAGTTCGCGGTCAAAGAATGTTATCTCAGAAACTGTCTCACATGAACTTTTTTCGGTTATCAAAAAGTATACGACAATAATATAAACCCAAGAAAAAAAACTTGTTGAAAAAAAGAGATCGGAAGAAAAAAATAGACAAAAAGGAAAAAAATAGAACAAACGAAGTAAAGAAAAGAACTATAATCATTTAAGTGTTATGCTGGCTTTCCCAATTTCGTGTTGTGTTCAGTGACAGTATTGCATACAAAGAACCTTTGCACCTGAGAAGGAGAAAGTATTTACAGCCCAGCTAATTTGAAGCGAATTCCCAAGTCAAAAAACCTCAGGGTATTCTGGTGTAAACTTAGGTTTTCTGAAGCAAATAAAGCCTGTATTTCAAAAGTTAACATTTGGAAGAGAGAGTGAAAAGAAGTACAGAGAGAAAAGAAAAAAGATGAGTTTACTCAGCACCTTGACTGAAGAGGTTAACGATGGTCGCCTACATTTACTGATATCGAAATCTTGCGATCAGCTTTTCTTTTCCCATGATGTGAACTAGGTGAACTGCAAGATTTTAATGAGTTTCGTGCCCTACAACCTGTTATTGCATCTGCATTGTATTCTCCTTCTTCTACCAGCATCTCCTCGTGCATGTAATCAGTTGTCTGTTCAGAGCAACGTCTGCTAACCAAAATTGAACAAAACCAATCTGTCTGCAGGCGACATTTCATATTTTTTACCATGATGTCGATATTTTATTTATTATTAAAGCCTCTCTAAGAGATGGCGATGACACAACTGCAAAGACTTTGCTCCGCTGTGGTTCATGTCCTTCGATCGATGATCTCTAAGATGGTGACTTTGTTATCTACAAAGATATTCTTCACATCACCTCTTCTCTCTAAGGAGCTACAGTGCTGTCGATAAAATATATTACGATTCGACTAATAACTATGTAAATGATGATTTGTTTGATATAAGGGACATATCGCCATGTGATTCTATTATTTATTACATTCACACGTTTGCAGTTTGATCTGTTTCCTGCGTGAAAACAAATAAGAGAACAATGAATGGCAAAACCGATAATTTTTAAAATAAACAAACAAGGGGAAATCATCTGAAATGTAGTATTTCTGTGTGTCTATATATCAGTGACATTTACCAGATAATTATACAATGGAAAACGAAACTATAAAAGCAAAAGGACATAATCGTAGCGATTTAGAAATTGTTGTTTACCTGATGAGTAAGTTGCATTGAAGCCAGTGCCTGACTGAGAGCCAGACCGGAATCTGATCCACATGGTGTTAGACGTGGACCTCACTCTGTCCGGAACACTAGTGTTACAGAAGATACCCATAGACGGTGACAGCTCGGAGCTTCCATCCCGGATCTTAGGATGTGGGCATTAATTTATTGAATATGAAAAATATTCACAATTATGATTGCTAATGGTCATGTACATTTCACTTTTTTGTCATGTCAGAAAATATCCCGCACACCCTAGTCACCTTGAGTTTTCTACAAACATGTATTTGTACAACACATAACATACTAAATATAGAAATTATATAGAACATCAAAACAATAAGGAGAACTGGATCAAGACCTGATTCCGGACCATCGAGGAGAAAATGATACAGGGTGTTGTTACTAAACGACTTTAACGCAGTAATGTTAATAAGCTGGGGAGATAAAAGAGAGACTGACTAATAATAAACTAATTTGACATATGTAATAAAAAAAACCTTTTACGTGTTGCTGTGTTTTCATGTCATAGTAAGGAGCGATTAAACAAATCAAATGAGATATTCTGGTCATTGCATGCAAGAAGAAACAGAGGAGACAATGAGGGAGACTGTGGGGAAAGATGTGACGATAATAGAGAGATAAACTAAGAGATACATTTCCTGGGCACAATCTTTAACAATTTTCCTAAGCAATATGTCTTGGACCGATTGTAATGGCCAATGATACCAAGAAATATAAACAATATCAACATACCGTTAAGAATAAAAAAAATAATGTTTGTTGTCTTGGTTTCAGTTTTTAACACCAGACACATTGCAGAAAAAAAGCATTAAAATATTACCTGCTGTTCTACAGCATGTTTCTCAACATCGTTTTGATTTTTAATTTTGCGCTTGTATTTATCTGTGATCGCTATCCATTTCTCGCTGTCCTTTACTTCTTTATTTCTCCAACTGCATTTTATTTTGCCTTTGAATTTTAAAGAATAAAAAGTAAAAATTATACTAACTCTCAATTAAAGTATTATATTGCAGTATATGCAAAGCTTCCAAACAAGTGTCACAATAATAAAATCTGTTTTTCTAAAATTTTCGAAAACACGTCCTTAAGGAATAGGAAAGAAACAATCACAGACCTGCAGATGTTCCAGCTCGCAGTCATCGGTTGCAGCCTTAATTTCAAATGTAACAAAGGTCAAGGTAATACGATGGCCCTGTGTTGTGTTGATGATGTAGGTACAGTTTTGATCAGGCGGGTACTGACTGGGGTACAGCGGGGACGAGACGGAGCCACTGGGTGAGGTGTACACACCATCACAGGCTACAATGTAAACAAAGCTCTTGGAACAACAAAGGTCTAGACTGAAATATAAGACTTCATCATAATCAACATTTAGCCTCGTAACATGAGTTTTATGTGGCTACGTGGATGTTGAAAGGATCGGGACGAGTAGGTTCTTGTTGATTTTAAACCGAACTATTCCTACCTTCTCTGCGACCCACTCTTGATCTTACCTTGTGTTTTCTGTACGTGGTGCTGAATCAGGAGTGTAAATAAACACAAAAGAAGCTGCATAGTCATCGTGATCACTGAAATAAGAGGAGATGAAAAACATTAGACCAGTTAATAAATTTTATATAGTTTCATTTAAAATGTAAAAAATTAATCAGATTGCAAAATAGAAACTATACTAGTCCGCCTAGTGACTTCTTAGAAAGCAAATGAACTGCGTGTTTATTAAATAAAGTATTATTAAGAGGACTAGGTAGCTTTGTTTACACTATTACAAACTGGTAAAAAATTTATGACAAATCGGGAACCGAAGTATCTGTGCGTGATCTGATTCTGACATGTTCAACCTGATTTTGCTTTTCTTGTTTCAATAATAATTTGATATTTTGAACATCCTTGTTGTCGGTTGTGTTTGCACACGCGGGTGGAAGGGACAACCTGTAAATACGCTTGTTGACGAGTAAGTGTGAGAGGGAAAAAGTCGGGTGAAGTGAGCCAGATGTCTACTATTTCCTTTTCGGGCGTGTCAGGTCCACCCTTGTCCCCGCACATTAATCGAAAGGTGAGGTTGCATTGTAAAATAATATCAACAACGCAGTCTTGCATGCGCCTTTTTTTCTTACATAATGAATTAAAAATAAATACCTTGGCTTCTTCAGTAAATCTTCCTGAAAACTGCATTTGGTCTTATTTCTGATCCTATTAATATCAGTATTATGTTTTACTATTTTGTTTAAGAATTTATTTGAAAGAGAGGTAACTGGTTGTGACAAAAAGTATAAAGTTCACTGGGATTAGCTTTCTTGGAAAGTGTAACAATGTTCAAATATTTTCAGAACGCTGAATTGTGGTTCCAATCAAGAAAAAGTTCAAAGAGATGTTTAAACACTTCACCAAACTGCGCAAAACATCGAAGACACGACTGTGAGCATGTATAGCGTGTGTCTGTAATATACTTTGTGTATGAGTGAGTGTGTGTTGTACATGTGAGTTGGTCTGTTACATGTTTTAGGGGAGTGGTTGTGGGGATTTAGTCTATACATGATTTATGTCAAGCGATCTGAGGAAATTTTTTGATGGACACTTGGAAATCCTCTTTATTATTACTACTACTAAACTAACTTCAGTTCATAAATAGTGAATGTAAGTAGCCAGCTAGTATCACTCAATCGTGTTTTTGTACTCAATTTTGCCTCTTATTGTCTTTTTACATCCTTATTCGTTGTTTTTTGTTTGTTTTTTTCTTGTTTTACTTTTTCTTTGCCAAAGGATATGCAGTGGTGCAAACAAGTTTTTATTATCTACTACACCTATAAATCCTTCAGAGAACAAAGGTTTGTCACTTGTGACAGTTTTTCAAGGTATTATTGTTTTAACACAAAAATGTAACATGAAACAAAAGTCAACTTATCACACCTGGGATATGAATCATAAAACACATTCAATGGGATGCAATTAACACAACACAACAAACATACAATGCTGTCATCTGCCTCATATTAACAAACCGAACAACACCGCGAATAAAACTGAAATACAAAAATTAATAAAATTTACGATAAGTTGCATACAGTTTTGTTGTGGTACGTGGATAGATAGCAAAGTCAATGCTCAGGAACAACATAAATATTTTAAGGACAATCATCTTGTTTCCGGTTAGAAAGCGGTTTCCAGCTCGTGCATATGATGCTTTACCCTAGAAGATGTTACAAAGCGGTGAAATTGTTTCCTAGGGAAAATAAAATATTATTGAAGTAGTGCTTGAAAGATCTGGACACCACTGAAGATACTAATCCTGGAGTTCTTAATTTTACCTTCCGAAAAACTAATTATCTTCACTTTATAACTACGACCCTAGTGTTGTTGGGCAGGTAACATATCAATTCCACATTTTTAATGCTACTCAGGTTACAGTAAATGGAGCAAAAGTCTAAAAGACGTCACTGATTTTAAAAAATACATTTTAATTTACATTTTGTCCTTGATGATGATGATGATGATGATGATGATGATGATGATGATGATGATGATGATAAACTCACCTCTTAATGTAATTTCTCCGATCTGTTGACACCGATTTTAGCTCTGGTTCATTCACAAGAGTCTAGTGAGAATAGTTGAACTGCACTCCTGTCTGTAATCAGTTCTGCTTCTCTGTTTAATAAGTTCACCAGAGACAACGGTCCCCAGTAAATTCTCTTCCTCCTTTCAACAGCTTCCTCATCTAGACTTGAGAAATTAATGCCATTGGTTTGTCAGTATGCAATGTTTGTCGTCACGTGACTTCCCCGATGATTAGCTAGTCGCACGCACCAGGTTGAAACGTGAACGAGACGAAGCCGCTCGTCCTGTGACTGTTGGCGGGTAGAATTAGTCGGCAATGCTTGTAGTGCTTACCTACACCTAAGCCTTTAGCCGCCATCAGCTTCTACTATCGTCACATCGTCATCATCATCAAGCCTATTGGACCCAGCATAAATTAACATATTTTATGTCTGGGCATCAGAGCATCAAAGATGTCATTATCATGAAGATTTTAGGATAATTATCATAGGATATTCATAATAATTGTAATCACACAGCGAATTTCTTCATTATAGAACAGACTCAATGCTCTTCACACAAGTGAAAAGAAATTACATTTTAATACAAGGCACATACATGTCGTAAACTCTTGTGCAAAGTAATTAAAACAAACTTTATTTGGTCATTTTTAGTGTGTACTTAATCTGTTTTACAAATTTGTGTACACATTTTAGCTGTTTATGTTTTTAATCCAGATTTTTACTTTGATATTTGTAACCACAAATTTCATAGAAGATGCAAAGATGCTAATGTTTTGGGTGATACAAATTTTTCATAAACACTATATCAGATCACTTCCAAAGCAGATGCCATTTGATTACAAACTAAGACGAATGCACGCTGGCGATCACTGATTAAGAGTCCTGGGCTTTCAGTGGTTACTCCTGTCTTCTCTGTGTGCGGTCTATGAAAAGCTTACTAACGTGGCTGTAAATTTGTTCTTTAATTTATTGTTCTCTTTTCACAGCAGTGATTTTTGTGTTCTACATTTTTATTTGTTTGATCGTCTCCGTTGGATCTTTGCATTGTGACTCGACTTTTTTTTCTGTGGTCGCTGTCACATTCATCAAAATTGTTTTTGTTAGGTTTGCCTCTGCTGATGTTTTGAATGGAATAGATGATTGCATGCTATTGGTGATAGTTAACTAGCTACGTCCTCCATCATTCAAAAGTCTTGACATCCAAAGACATTGACTGCTGTGCTTTGATCCGTTTGCATGAAATTAAGCACTGAGCTTGAGGGTGTCACTTCTTACAGTCATTCAGGACGACTGTTTGTGTCTGTGTACGTGGGAATGAGTTAACCTAAATGCTCACTATCCACGTCATATAAGTTACCGGATACGTACAATTCTCACACGTCGATCATACACTTTACCACGTGGCTTACGAGCCCCCACCTCGTCTGTTCCCCGAATACAAAACTCGACGTGTGATGTAACGCATACTGAGAAAGATTTAATCGACATAAAACATCACATGAGCGACTCAGTAAGTGCTGCCATCTGCGCCCCTAACTTCTCAAGCACACTGCTTCCCAGCTTAGACAATAAGTTAGCGACGATGTGGGCCTCTTTCGAGTCTTAAGTAAGGACTCTCAGACTGAAGTTCCTTCAGGTGGGACTGCTCTTGTCATTCGCTCCTTCCTTTTGTTTAACCAAATAACACTTTCAACTCCTCTTCGAGCTGTTGCTGCCTGGGTTACCCTGGACAAGACTATCAGTATTTGATGTGTCTGTCTCCATGCCTCCTTCCGCAACCCCACTTCTGAAAATATGATACATTTTAAACTCAGTAGAGCTCAGTCTCGTTATATTTCTAAACAGACAAGGAAACTTTGATTGGCAGAGGTTTGTGTCCTCGTTGTCCTTCCGCACCACTTCCTGAGCGGTATGAGTGGCCATGAGGAAGATAAAGAGATGGTTTCAGGCAGGCTCAGTAGGCCATCTGCGGGTTTGGAGACTTTTTCCTCATAGATGCCGGAAATGTTGCTAATTCCTTGACATCCACCATTGCTCTAAACTCCTCCTCTTGTCACTCTTCAGTTTTCCAGCGCCTGAAGTCTGTTCAGGAATCTTCTGGGTGTGACTTTCATCTGATCACTCCGTAAATGCAATCTATCCTTCTCTCTCTCTCTCTATGAACTGTAGCAGGCTCTTCAAAAGTGCAAGGACTCTACACCAAGCCAAGACAACATTTCTTATCAGCTGTTGACTCATCGTCCACAGGTTTATCTTCTCCTTCTTGACATCTTTACTTCTGATTCCAGCTCTTACCATCCTGTCGCTCTCACTAGTTGTCTGTGCAAAACTCTAGAACGCATGGGGAATGTCTGCTTACTTGGCATCTCGAGTCTCAGGGTCTCCTCTCCAACCTGCAGTGTGTCTCCACCTACTCCTCTGGTAATGAGTAAGAGCTAATAAAACCTAGAGGAGACAGTGTTGTCTTTACACAACATTTATCTGGTGATGAATAAGGGTTAATACTTCCTACAAGAGACACGGTGTTGTCTTGCTTCACATTGGGTTTTGGTCACTGGGCTCTAAAAAACCAACTTGGCTGGCTCTTATCTCTGGTTGACACAGGTCTCGTTAGCGAATGAGTTCTTCCGTTTTAGAGATTTTTTTCTCTGATTTGATTCCTGTTAAAAATCCGTTTCGATACTTTGCTTACAATGACAGAGAGTCGAAAACAATTTGACGGAATTTTTCTATGGTTCTTTGTTTCTTTCTTTTTAAAATGTAGATAATGTATTTAAAACTTGCAACCTTCTAAAGACTGAAATGTTAAAACCATGTTTGCAGAGTAAATTCTATATTCAGAATGTTAACGATTTTGGCTTTCTTTGTGTCGTTTTAATGAAGTTTTGCTGTTAAAGAAAAAGGTTTTTGACTTTTTGTCAATCCTTTTCATAGGTTGCTTATACTCCTTATTATAAGATAAGCTTTTGTTGCGATTAGTTTGTACTGCAATATATTTATTCTTGTTTTCTTTTTGTAAATTATTTTTGTGGGTAATCCGTTTTTTTTTATTTTTTTTTTTTTGGTAACGATGCTTCTTTTGGTGACTTCGTTCTTCTTCCTTGTTGGTTGCAAATTCATTTCCCTATTTTTTTCACTGTAACAACAATTTTTTTGCATTATTTTAATAATGATTACAATAACAATAGTTTTGCAATTTTTCTCATGCCTACAAAAGTTAGTCTCACCTCACAATCAGTCGTACATCACATGCGAACTATTTTTAGGTTACGTCTGCTCAACAAAGCTCATCAAACGTTCGATAAGAGGACTTCAGATGTGCCTAGGTATTTGAAATTATTTATTATTTTAATTATTTGCTTAGCTGGAGCCAGTAAAATGTCCAACGTTTAATTTTTTTTTACAAAGGCTGATGTAAGTGAATGTTAGGAACGGGGGTTGTCACCCCTGTCTGCTGGGCGGCAGAGATTATCACCCTTAGCTGGACGCTAGTTGGAATGCAAGAGAATGAATAGGTTTTAAGAAATGACAATTCTTTATTTACGAGAGGTAAAATAAGCAAGAAAGTGCTTTTTTCCATTTGGCCCTCGCTCTTTACAGTCAAGAAAATTAACTTCATGTGTTTTACAACGTTGGAACCTGTTGCTTTGTCCTCGAAGTGGTAATTCATTCATGAGATTGACTCTCTTTATGCTTTGTTTTTTGCTTTTCTAAAGTTTTCCAACTATCAATTGCTATTGTGTTTGTGTAAAACAGTGTACATTACATTGTTAATCTTCACTAACTACTGAAATGTCTCCGTTTGCTTAAATTATTACCTCAGTGTGAACAACAGGGCGGATCAAATCTTTTATTGAACTGGTTTAAAAGGAACTTTTAAATATTTTTAAGAATATGAATGCATGTTTTATATTTCAAACCTAAACTTGATTCCTATGGTAGGTTTCTCGCCGTCTTGAATAAGAAAGATTGCCCTCTAAATATTGTAATGCAACCATTTTTCGAGAAGAGATAATAATGACACCTATCTCTGCCATATTTTGCTGTCAGTAGCTAAGTTTTATTTTTTTCTCGTGTATGATGGGCTCACCAGGTCCCTAGGATATGTAGCTAAGACTATTTCTTTGATGATAAAAGATGTATCGTTTCTTTACTTTCTTGAACTTAGGGCGTGAAAATAGGTGAGGACATCCTTGTTCAGGATGAAAATGGCTCAAACAAAAAGGGTTAGGGTTAGGGTTAGGTTAATAAAAATACAAATAAAATGTAACTCAAGAAGAAATTAGAACATATTGTCTTAGACATAACATTATTTTACCAGAATTTAAGTCACAAAGATTTGTTATGACCGTATGTCAAGTTGTACAATATTCTATTCTAAATCCTGCTGAGACATCCCCCTCAACATCTTTACACAGGTAAGACCAGGTAGGCTACAGTTGATGTCTTCACAAGCTCCATGTGTGATCAATGCACAGACTTAAATGTTGTTTGTGTTTACAAAAAAGTAATACGTTGGCAGTTTTCTTTGTAATCTCAGTTGTCAGCGTTAGTAAACAAAAATCGTAAAGTATTGAAGCTGAACAGATATAGAGAATGCCACAGTTATTTTATTTGTATATCATTGGGTCAACGCCAGTGCAGGATGCTATTGCCTGTAAACTGAGCAACTACCACTTACCCCTTCTTGGTTAAAACCGTAATGTCAGTAAGATTTGTAGTTACTTATTTCTAACTTAACTAAAGTTAAATAAAATAATAATAAACGTGGTCAATGTATTTAATGAAATAAAAATAATGGTGTCTTGGGTGCAATATTCACACAGCTACAGGAGCTTGGCTTTGAGGTTTTCGTCCCAGTGATGCCCCCTGTTACCAATAAACACAAATATTGTCTCTTGAATGATACTCGTACTCAAGTAGAATGAAAAGGGTCTCTGACAACAATTGAAAAGGAGTCCAAACTCTGATTTGACTGCAGTTGCCATCCACACACACAGTAGCTCAGTTTTCAGTTCTCTGTGGAAGTGATGTCCCATGTTACCAGCACACACCGGAGTTGTCTCCTGTGGTCTCATGTTGATTTTGTCAAGTATCAGTCTGCTTGATTTGCCAGGCTGTAACACACGAACATGTTACATTTTATTCATTGAATAAAAGGTGTGATCATAACAATACAAGATATCTGTATTGTATATTTTCGCTTACAACACATACAGAATTTTTCTTTGTTTTGAGCTCACCAGCAAAAAACTAAACAGACAGTCGCATCTCACACACCGATCCAGTTACTACACTCGTTTTAAAATCCCTCTAATGGTTATAAGTGGCAACAATTTTTGCCGAGATTAAAGACAGTTTTATGGGTGGATGCATGCGAGACCTTGTAACAGGCTGCTGTGTGTGTGGCGGCGTTCGTCCTGTAAACAAACATCACATTAACTTTCACTTTCACTGGCGAGACACAAGCTTACTGACATCATTGTGTGCAGATTGAGGTCCATAATATAGACAACAGGACTGTACATCCACAGGTTCACCTTGGGCAGACAGCTGATAGTGGGGTTGGAACCGTATACAGTTTAGGGCCATTAAGCCGCGGTCCAGTCATTGGTGAATTCGCTTAAACCGCCCAAAATTCTTTGATCTCAGTTTGTTGACAATATGGATCGTACTTACGTGTGGACGATTTTGACCAGCTTTTAATGCTGTTTCGAGAAAAAAGGAACATATAAAACTAGCAGATTCTACATTTTGAATAACTGAAGACGTTAAAACGTTCCTAAAACCAAGTAAATCAACTTCAATCATTTTATCTCTTGTCTTCAGAAAAAAAATAATCAAGACAGAAAAATAGCAAAAACAGTTAAAAAGAAGCGATCACACTGCCTAAGATTTTTAATCAATTGCACATTACAGAAAATTATGAATTATGAAAGTGTTGCAAACCATGAGACTGATTTACTTTCTCACCTTTGTAACGGTGAATAAAAGTCTGTGTACTCAGAAGCTATGAGAATGTTCTAGTTCTTCACTCATCCAAAGAAGAATTGTCACTGTGGTAGAACAAATAATCAAAACTTTTTCTTCTTTTCCTCGAGAGTTGCTATAGCGACAGCGACACTGTGTGACAGCGTGTTACCTTTGCCCTATGGCCGCAGCAAATGACCGACGAAGTCCGAGTGATTTCTTCTAACTGCTGTCACCTTAGGACAATACGCGTGTGTTTCGGTGGACACAAAACTGTGAAATTGGAGATAATTCATGAGATGATTCGTACTTGTGTGGTATGACTGTTATGTTTGTCATGTTTAATTAAAATGTATTCAAAGTAATGAATGCTTTAAACTGTTTCATTTTTTGGTGCAGTTGATTTATTTTTATGTTATTATATTTCCTGGTGTTTACTTACATTTCCTTTTTTTTATGAAAACGATGAGTGTGGCGATGCCAGCAGTTACTACCAAGGGAACGATGACGCCGACCAAGATGATGTTTAAAGTCTTAGCGCCGTCAGAGTCTGTTTCTACAAAATACAGTAAAAGTAATAACAGCAATTCCAAAAACGTGTTTTGATATATTTCCTCTTATGTTATAATACATAGATACCGTAAATTTCGATCTATTGAGATCACCTGTATATAACCCCACCCACTACATTTTTCAAGCAGTCTTTACATTTTTCACGAAATTCAAGTTGAAAACTGCATCGTAGGTATTTCGTCTCACTTTCAGCATGATGGGTGTGTGCTTCAGCTACTGATCTGAATGCTTCAACTGTATGTGGCTTTGATTTTTAAAATGTGAGCAGTTAAAACTGTCACAAAATAAAGTTAACACTTTAACATGAAGCTCATCAAAAACTTAATCGGAATCTGAAAATCCGCTAACAAGCCGCAGGATTGAAAGCTTGAGACAAAAGTCGGGGCTTATGGTCCGAAATTTACAGTACATACATTTTTTATAACAAATCATTTGATAAAGCACTATGTGCTCTGAAAAACGACATTAAATTATGAGCGAAAGTATGATATCAAAATAACAGTCATAAGTGTCATTACATTAGTGAAATAAATTATCTTTAAAAGTGCTTTTTATTTTATTTGATAGGTTGGACCTAAACACAAAGTATTGAGAAAAAAAGCAAAGTTTTTGTTACTACCTGTACTTTCACTTATTGTGTGATCGCTTGTTGGCGCTGGTGAGGTAGATACTGAAAATATAAAGAAGGGGTATAGGTAGTTGGATCTTAGGATATGAAATGTTCACATTAAAGAACAAAATCCTCTGTTGGTTATGAGATACAAACAAAAAGGTCAAGCTACACAGAAGAATCTGACAGTCCTGATGGTTTGCTAGTAAATCCCGTTAAATATTTTAGTTCTACAAATTATTTTAGTTGACAGGTTGGACCTAAACACAATGTATTGAGAAAAAAAGCAAAGTTTTTGTTACTACCTGTACTTTCACTTATTGTGTGATCGCTTGTTGGCGCTGGTGAGGTAGATACTGAAAATATAAATAAGCAAATGTACAAAAGCTCCTAAGATAACTTTTAGTGAACATTTGATTCTGTTTGGATGCAATAATAACTTTGAGACAGATGTTGCACTTGATTTAATTTTATTGCTGGCAAAAGCATAAATATATTTTTGTAGATTTAAAAAAGTCGTCCCCCAGTTAGAACCCTTTATCAGAATATTGAAACACAGATATTCAATTGAAAAATTTAATTCATGCTTAAAATTAACCGAAGAAAAGTTTGCTAAACACTGGCTATCCTATGAACAACTCGTCAGCTAAACTATATACTGATTCTGTACACATATATAATCTTGATTATCAAAAACTACATATGTCTGGATATACATTAATATTGTGCTGTCATCTTATGACACATGGGCTCCATGAAGATTGCTTTGTTTCTGTGGCTTCTCTGGGCAGATGGATGTATTCTTAAAATGTTTGTTAATTTATGTGTATATGTTTGTTTTGTTTTGTTTTGTTTATTTTATTTTGTTATATTGTAAAATATTGCTTGTTTGTTATGCATACTTATATTGTTATGTATCTGTGAAAAGTCATGTCTCCCTTATGTCTGGATACCCTATACCTACTTGAAAATATTTGTGATTTGGTATTTGTATGCGTGAAGATAATATATGGGTGAGCTATTCCTCAGATGTAGCTAATGTCATAAGTTTATAGATAAGAATAAGTTCAGTGTACAGCTGAAATGTGAACTGCCTGAAATATGTGTTATTTATTGATGTATGTTGAAAGCTATCGGTATTTGTGTAGGCTACAACTAATAGTTAAAGACAAACCACTACAACCTATGCTATTACTAGGGTAGGGTATAATGAAATGGAGGATTTGTGTAGATTGTTAAAGATATGTTTGTTGATCTATTTATGTAAATTGATATGTGCGGTAGTTTTTTTTGTTATGTTTTGTTATGTTTTGTTTAGAAAAAAAAGAAAACAAAAGAATCCAGAAAAAAATAAGCGGAATAGGTAATTGGATCTTAGGATATGAAATGTTCACATTAAAGAGCAAAATCATCTGTTGGTTATGAGATACAAACAAAAAGGTCAAGCTACACAGAAGAATCTGACACTCCGGATGGTTTGCTAGTAAATCCCGTTAAATATTTTAGTTCTACAATGATTGGTTGAGTAAGTAATTAAGTGCAGTATTTAAGTAGAATAAACTTTGCGCAGAGATGCTTAAGTACTGAAACTAATTAAAGTGACCACTGATCAATGATAAACAAATCATTTGATAAAACACTGTGTGCTCTGAAAAACGACATTAAATTATGAGCGAAAGTATGATATCAAAATAACAGTCATAATTGTCAGTACATAAATGAAATAAATTATCTTTAAAAGTGCTTTTTATTTTATTTGAGAGGTTGGACCTCAACACAAATTATTAAGATAAAAAGCAAAGCTTTTGTTACTACCTGTACTTTCACTTATTGTGTGATCGCTTGTTGGCGCTGGTGAGGTAGATAATGAAAATATAAATAAGGGGTATAGGTAGTTGGATCTTAGGATATGAAATGTTCACATTAAACAGCAAAATCATCTGTTGATTATGAGATACAAGCAAAAAAGGTCAAGCTACACAGAAGAATCTGACAGTCCTGATGGTTTGCTAGTAAATCCCGTTAAATATTTTAGTTCTACAATGATTGGTTGAGTAAGTAATTAAGTGCAGTATTTAAGTAGAATAAACTTTGCGCAGAGATGCTTAAGTACTGAAACTAATTAAAGTGACCACTGACATATTATCTGCCATTGTCAGTGGTGATGTTTCTGCCTTAATTCTACTGGATCTGTCTGCACCATGGACTACTGTCTGCTTCATAGACTACACACCCTCTACGGGATTTCTGGAAAATCACCTGCAGGGTTCAACTCCTATCTCACTGATAGGACACAGACTGTGTTTGTTGATGGTCAAACATCTCGCCCTGCTCCACTCTCTTGTGGCGTCCATCAAGCTTTGTACTCGGCCTACTTCTGTTTATTCTGTAAATGAAGCTAGTTTCACCTTGCATCCAGTCTTCCAAGGTTTCTCGTCAATCATGTGCTAATGATATGCAGCTGTACAGCTCCACTCCACCGCCTGAGTCTCAATCTGCTACCAGCACAATGGAAGTCTGTATTAATGAAGTCAAAGACTGGATGCTGACAAACAAATGATGACACGACGGAAGACCTCCTGTGTTCTAGAAGAAGAAGTCTATCTTCACTCGTTTGTCCACCGAGTCACATCGAGGTGGGCGACACCAACATCACCTTTGTGTCCTCCATCAGGAATCTGGGATTCATTGTTACTGACTCTTGCTAAACAAGTTACAGCTGTCTGTCAGTCTGTCTGTTATGAACTATTCGTCAAATATCCTAATTTTCTTACTTTTGGAGGCATTATGTTTGAAGTTTTAGCATTGTATTACAGGCTTTAAGCAATAATTAAAAGCACTGTTCTATCTTCTCTTCATTTTGACATGCTGTGGTTCACTACTGCCACTAATACAAACAAATTTCAATCCTTGTGTTTTCTCCGTTTTTTGTTTTGAACACTTGGGATAATTCAGTAAGTGTCGTTAAAGTATTCTTTATATGTATAATTCTTTTGTATCCTAAATGAGCTTGTCTACAAAATCTAAAGAAAACAAGGTGAACATAAAACGCACATAGCTAGCGACGAAACCAATCGTTCGTGAGTGAACAAATACGCGAACCTTCATGAGTAGAATATAAAATACAGGTTTATTAATCAGCTAGAAATTTAGAGAGAAAACAGGAAAGAAAAGAAAAAAAGACTCCGAAAAGATACCATAAACAGAGGAACAAACAACCCCACCCACTAATCACAACAAACTGACGAGCACCTGCACAAGGCTCAGCGCACTTCACTTTTGACCTCAAACCGAAAGTGACTTCTTACGTCACAAGGTCAAACATTGTGCATCGGAAGCACATCTAACTTTTACGACCACTGACAAGTCCAGTTCATCAGGTATTAACACCAAGCACGTGTTGTAAAGTTTCGCTAATTTCCTATCTTGCTGTACAGGTGTGTGTCACTGTACCTGTCAATATGCGCCGGTCAGTACAGAATGTTTACTCACCTTTATTTGTTCTTTCCTCGTCATACACCCGGACATCGTTTACTCTTCCATTAACTTGTACAGTCGCAGTCATCGTTCCATCCTTGCCAATGCGATAGATATGTGTTGTGTTTGCCAGATTTCTGTATAAACACAATACCAAATGAGTACAACTTTCTTTGTAGCTATACCATGTCTATTTTACTTTGTTGTATTTGTTGGCTTACTAAAAGACAAAGCCGGCGCTAGGGGGATGCGGGGCTTTGGGTAAATAGAATTGGGGGGCCTTTGGAAGCGGACACAACATAAGCAGCAGGCAACAACACATTACCGCTGCCTCATCGCCATGGTGCACGTGTTAGTGCGGGGCCCCCATCAGGCGTGGGGCCTTAGGCGATGGTTGCTGTTTTCCCCCCCTTATCCCCCTTGTGTGCCGCCTCTGTAAAGGATCACGTGGTGAAAGATGGTGGTAGTGAGGGGAAGCAGAGAAATACACAATATAGTACAAAGCATCATATGCACATCACTACACATTTCGTTTGTTTTATAACTATAGTTAATAATAATGATGCATGGGGAAGTAAAACTGCAAGCAACCGAGATTTTGTAACAGGAGTAGAACATTTAATAGTTTTAAATTGTACTTTTCTTAAATGGTAGCTCTATTGGTAAGCAAATGTGTTTAATCTATCATAACTATTACTTTAGAAGTTATTGTTAATAATATTTAAAGATAAAAATTTTCTGTAAAAGCTGTTTGATTGGTGATTAAAGTGCCAACATATTTTAAAAAAATCTCAGTGAACTTCAAAATGTTTGCTTTTGGCGTACATGACTAGACTGGTCATCCTGTACAGTGTACATGACCTTCTCACTGTCACTTACTAGAGACAAGAGTGGCTGGTCCTGTGAGATGCTGGATGAAAAAGTAAAACATGATTTTCTTACTGGCTTAACGTACTATTCTTCTCATACCTTTTATTCTTTTCTTTAAACTTTCTCTTTTTCCTAAGCTTGGCCTTTAACTTTTATATAATTGCAAATGATTACAATCAAACATTTTTTCTGAAACATAAAAATCACCATAGGAGGTCATGTGGGTTTGTAAACGAAAAAACATAAACACATCAACTCCTCAATATCTTTATGTATAAATACCTTCTCAACCCATCCCGACACCCTCTCTACACTATCACACATTTTTCTTCTCGCACACCTCTTGAGTCACAGTTTATATAGTTTGATTTCTTAGAAACCAGGATAATCCAACATCTGATGAGGAATGTGGGTCGGCTAATTTAATTTTACAGTCAAAATGTTCGCCATGCATCTATATCTGTTTCCCACATGGTGTAGGCCGGTGCTTTTTTCGTTGCCTCGGTGCTGAGCAGGACTGTTTGACTTTGGTTTCTTATGTTACTTTCAGATTATCCGTCGTCTGATGGTCTTTTTTGCCTAACGGCTTTTTCAAAAGATCTTGAAGATCAACCAATCAGTCCTTTGCGTCCAAACTTTTCATACAGTTTTCCTCTGCTTTGCGATTGCATCGGTACCAGTAGTCGTCCGGCGATTTCAGCTCCGTTGGCTTGAGTTTCTGTTTTTTTCCTACTGATGACACACTAGCTTTGCTAACTGTAGAATTCAGGGCCGTTTCGAGGCTGCACGTGCCCCGAGGCAGAGACTTGCTAAAACAGGAGCTGGTCAAGTTCATAGAATCAGTGGCAATTGGCTAAAGACAGACAAAAGTTATGTCAGACAAATCAGTAACAAAGCATTGTGGTTGTTCCTAATCTCAGCTGTCTGATTGTCCACCAGCGAGTATCCCTTACAACATCACCTCTCAACCATTGGCAGAACACAAGTTGAAGATCACTCTGATCAAGGAGTCATCGTCATCAGAAGTGGTCATCGTGCAGTTTGACAGTGTGGCCTGTGTCTATCAGCTATATACAGGAATAGACAAAAGTCTCAAAGATACAAACCACAGTGTATGTAGCCCAGCTCTTGCCAACAAGCTTGCAGATGGCTGTTGAACTGATGGATGTAGAAAACTTACATCAGGTGTTGTCTTATGTACAGAAAGAAGTCGTATTAGCCAAACAGCTGCAACATTACATTGCTCTCCCACATTACTCTAGCTTCTTCCATCGCCATCAGCTGTGGACAGTCATGTCTCGAGCTTTGACCCTGTCTGTAAGTGTGAGGAAGTCGCTATACAAACCAACATGTTACATTATGCGGCCTTTCTATGTGAGGGTAGAGTCCCTTGTCTCCAGGCCCGTTCTTAGCCCCCGCGGGGCCCGAGCAAAGGGCATGTGCGGGGCCCTCACGCCACGATCACACGGTTTTAGTTGGGATCTAAAGTCACTTTTTTCCTCAGGGATATCTCGTCTTTTATCACTGACAGCACGCTGCATACACATTACAACATAAGCCTACGATTAATTTATTTGTAACGTTCGTCAATAGGTTACAACGAAGGGAACCCTACAGTCTGCAGTCGTAGTTGAGGTTGAGTTGATGGGTTTGCATCCGCCATTAAGTAACACACAACACACACACCGACACACGTACATGCGAAAGACATTCAGATTTAGTAACCAAATAACATAGCAACACGTAAACATACGGCATAATATAACATGTAAGTTTTCAACACTAAAAAATATTTACAAGTGAACTTTCCTGGCCTTCATTGAAGCAAAATCATCAATCAGTTCACTGAAATCTAATTCCCGAGAAACACTGTTCTCGATGGAGAGTATGGCCATGTTCCTCAGCCGATCTTGGCACATCGTTGACCGCAGGTAAGTTTTAATTAATTTCAGCTTCGAGAAACTTCGTTCTCCAGAAGCTACTGTCACAGGTATTGTGAGGGCAATTCTTAAGGCAATCCATAAATTCGGAAAATCAAATGATCGTCCTTTAATGGAGAGAAAAGTCAACATCTTACGAAGGCTTCCATGCACAGAATCTGGAAAAACATACTTCAATACGTCCATTTCCTCGGCAAGCATGTATCCATCGACATCTCAGCTTTCTCCATGTGTTAACACATCTTCCAAATTCTTCCCACATGACTTCAGCACCGACTTTGGCAACTCCTTGAAGTTGTAGATAAATCCAAAAATTTGATTATGATTCCTTAATTGTTCAAATCTTCTTTGAAGAGACGCAATTGCTGTATCCACTATCATGTTGAAGCAGTTGATGCGGAAATCCTCCTGGGCATTTCTTCCTCCTACATCTTCTCCTTTGTATTGTTCGTAATCAAACATTCTCCTTCTCTTTCTAATTCGTGTAGCTTTAAAAACTGGTTCTGTATCCAACTCCTCTGCAATTTCTCTTGCATTAATCAGAGAGCTTGAAAATCCATTTTGACGATAATCTGTCAGCCATGTGCAAATGCCCTCCAAGCCATTTAGTGCATCTGAAAAATCCGCAGTCAGACCATGAAGTTCTTTACTGACCGTGTTTATTCGAAACAACAAGTCATACCAGAAGCACAAGGAAACAAGGAATTTGAAATTCTTCAGTTCCTTAGCCAGTGATTCAGTTTCACTCCGAGTTTTTGGATCGTTCGTTTCCTCCGACAGTTTGACCAATGCATCATAAAAGTTTCCAGCCTGATACCTCACAGCTTTCACGCTGTCTACACGACACTCCCATCGTGTTTCACATAAAGGTTTGGGAGTCAGGTCTGTCACAAACTGACGCAAGATTTCCCACCTTTTCCCAGATCCAGAGAAGAGAAGGTACAATCGTTGCAGGATGCCGAAAAATGTCATACCTTCTGGGCAACATTTGGCCATATCACCAAGCAGGAGGTTGTAACTGTGACATGCACAGGGGGAAAATAAGGCGCGTGGATTTATTTCCCTAAGACGTGCTTGGACTCCAGACTTTTCTCCTTTCTTGTTGGCGCCGTTGTCGTAACCTTGGCCACGTATATCAGCAAAATCTAGCCCCAGTTTTTCTAGCTCTTCTAGAAGGACATTAGTCAGATTCTCTCCCGTACTTTCAGAAACAACAATGAAATCAATGAAATGTTCATAGACTCCTGGAGGAACGTCATCGACGGAACCGTCTGAAACGTACCGTATTGTTAACGACATTTGCTCCTCGTGGCTGATGTCAGGTGTGCAGTCTAGTATCACACTAAAGTACTTTGCAGATTTTATTCTCTTGATGATAGTCGATTGCACCTTGTTTCCCATGAGAGAAATCAGTTCATTCTGAATTCGATTTCCCAAGTAGTGATCATGAATTTCACCGGTCATTGCCTTTCTCAAGTGCTCTTGCATGATCGGATCAAATCGAGCAATCAGCTGAACTAGCCCAAGAAAGTTACCATTGTGTGGCTCATACAGTTTGTCGACTTTTTTTTTGGTGGTGGAGAAACGGGAAAAGAAAGTTTCAGTAACTAGGAAATAAAGCACTCGACCTCTCGCTTACAGGCTGCAAAGCCAGGGGCGGGGCCCAATCCGCTCAATTCACAGACTGGCCACACCTCAGTAACATACCTTATACCTACCTCTTCACTCAGTTCTAACTTGCCCTCTCCCCCCCCCCCCTTAGTGGCACATAAATCTAGCAATAGCTCAATGCACGAAGGTTCATGCGCGATAAATCCTCGGTGTCCAGCAGCCTTCTGTCTCCAAGCGCGTCCAGCGAGAATGTGATACGGCTGACTACACTTCCATATGCCTAGTTACCATATCAATCAAAAGCGCGGGCCCCCTTGAAGCGCGGGGCCCTAGGCAGATGCCTCGTCCGCCTGCCCCTAAGCACGGCCCTGCTTGTCTCTGTGTTATGAACTACGCTTTACTTATCACAGCACACAAAAGAAGAAAACTATCGGTTAGAGGAGTTTCTTCGTTCATCAGGGAGTAGCGATGATAACGCCGCCTCTCAGTACAATCTCAATATTCTCTGAAACACGGATGAGAGTCGGATGATTGCTCGAGTAGTTCCCCTTGCTCAAGTAGGTCCCGTGAAAACTGCACCTGGGGTAGAGCCTATGTAATATATCGGTGCAGTCCCTTTGTGACTGGGGTAGAACCTCTGTGAGTCCCTCTGTAGACTGGGGTAGAACCTCTGTAATATCTCGGTGCAGTCCCTTTCTTACTGGGGTACATTCTCTTTAATGTTTCGGTGCAGTCCCTTAGCGACTGGGGTAGCACCTTTGTAATATCTCGGTGCAGTCCTTTTGTGACTGGGTTAGAACCTCTGTGAGTCCCTTTGTGACTGGGGTAGAACCTCTGTAATATCTCAGTTTAGTCCCTCTGTCGAGTAAATCGTAGATGGAAGAATGATTTGACTTTCTTCTTGGGAGTGTATCTGGGCTCGTTGTTTCTAAGTTCTTCTCCCCAGTTCCTGCTCATTTTACTTGAATTTGTCCTCCGTCATAATATACTTTACACATTCACACATGATTCAAATACATCTTTCTCCCACACAAATTCCATTACTAGCGCAGTATTAGTTCAATTCATTGCATTTAAAACCGCTCAAACTAACAAGATATAATGAGAATATCAATAGGGAATTTACAAAGGTTTATCATGTCTGGACAGGGAATTACGTTTTCACAATTCTTTTATTTCTCAAAATATGCAAACCTCATTCTCCACACAGGCTACTCGGGGAATGGCGGAACTGATAGAATATTCGCCTCCAGTAAACAGTATTTAGTGACATGACCACACATTGACACAACACGTTACAAGTGTATAACTGTCAGGGTTATAACCAGGGTTGTCCATGGGACATATTTTTCTTTCATATCCCATCCCATGGCAATTCATGCCTGTCCCATCCCATCCCATCTAATGGGACGATTCCCATGGTAATAACATTCCTATGGACAACACTGCGCATTGCACACATGTTAACAAAGTCATGGCGTAATGAAACTGGAATAAAAAAAGTATTTTTCCTGTGCTTACAAAGTCTAACAATGCAAATTTCAGCGTAAATTTATTTTACAATAACAAGTATCGACTACCATGGGAAATACAAATGTGTGCTGTCCCATCCCATCCCATCCCATGGGACGTTTCCCATGGGATTCCCATGGGATTCCCATTCCTATGGACAACACTGGTGACAACCCTGTCCCTGACACTCAGACATTTTGAGTCTACATTGAACTCTGTCTCTGTCTCTCCCTCTTTCTTTTTCTTTAACATCACAATACCAAAAGCTCGACTTTCGCTACCACACAACAAAAATGGCAAAGTATGGGTATTACATAATGAATTTTCAAAACCTTGACAAATGTAAAAGCAATTTAAATGGTTTTCACTGTTGCTACCTGAAAATGTTGTTTTAAGGCTTTTTCTCTATCCTGTACCTCCTGTCCTCATGTTACAAACAACATTGTTTCCTGCTGTGAGAGAAAGAAATGTCAGTGCTTACTTGTCAGGTCCCCAGTCCGTGACAAACAACTCAGTGTGGTAGATATCCAGGCCCATAAAGTTCGGGCCCTGATGTTTAAAATAAACTCCAGTACGTCTGCCGTCCAGATCCCTCCATCCTATCAGATGTGCACCACCATCTGCCCAGTAAAGTCTCCTCCCTTTACATTCACATCCATTCATCCACCCGTTCACACACCCATGCTGTTGTTAATGCATTCTGCAGATACATACCAACGCACAGCATGGAGGAAATCAGGTATGGATAGACACGAGTATGTACACTTTCGGATGAATTTTAGCAAAGTAAAGAAAACTGAGATACGAAAAAGTAACAACAAATCCTCACATACACAGGTTAAGAGAAAAAAGTGAACTTTCTAACAACAAATCTAAGTTTTCAAATGAGAAAAGCAGAACGAAATAAATAATGATACACAAAAACAAGGAAGAATAATCTCCAAAACTTGACATTAAAAATAAATAAAAGGGGCAAAAAAGAACTCAACATCTTACCTACTGTGTCCAAAGCAAGACCATTAGGACCTTTAAGATGCACGAATGCGGAAACAAATATCTCACGGTCCAAGCCGTTATAGTTACACCTCTCTATTTTACTCCTGGAGTAGTCACTCCAGTAGATGACACTGTGGTTTGTACAAATAATTGGAGAACGATTTTAGGACAGGTTTATATCTTATCTCTTTGAATTATTACTCAATGTCTTTAAGTGCAGCCATCACATTTCAACACAAGGATTTTGTCCTTTCAGGTTAACTTTTTAATTCTCTTCTTTAAAACAATTTTTGCTGCTTCTTTCGTATCGTATCCAAAGTCTCGAGTGTATCATCATAAACATGTAAATCACACAGCTCTATACGTTTTAAGAATAAAGTCTCTAACATGAACTGTTATATTATTTGTCAGCATTGTAAAAGTATTAAAAATAAGGAGCTCTATGTGTTTATCGTTATTTACAGTCTTATTATAGTCACCCATTGTGTTTGTCCAGCTCGATGTCCATAGGCTGACCAATGTTTGAATCGACGACAATATGATGACTGTTGGTGTCCAGTGATATCATTCCGATGACCTTGTTGCCGTCGTCGGTGTAGAATAGTAGCCTCGACACAGAGTCCAAAGAAAGGCCCCATAGAAAGCGTCCTTAAAGACAGTTAACAAATGAATATCTATGATTATATTACACTAGGTCAAATAACTCCAGAGAAGTTCGGTCATTGCACAATAACACACATTAATTAAACCAAATAGAAATTAAACAGTGTCTTTCGTTTCTTGAAAATTCAACGAGATCTTCAGAAGCTACTAAGTCCCGGCCTCTCACAAGTTAGTAACAAGTTTAAACTTTATCCGGACTTTTATTTCTACATGTGTGTAACCATTAATATACTTTTTCATCAGACTAAACATTGAAACGATCACCGATGTTGTATATATTTTTCTTTGAAATGTAATTTTATAATTTATCTTGGATTTACCACAAAGTGCGATTTCATAATTAAATAAAGTAAAAATAATTTCTTCTGTTAACTTTAGTAATAAATTTAGTATTTTATCCTAGCGTATCTATTATTTATGATTTATTTTTAAATACTTTTAATTCTTGCGCATCGTGGTATACTAATCGAAGGTATAACCCAGGGTTGAATATGATAATTTTTTTATAATTATGTAGCTATATTGTTTATAGAACTTGTGACTGCTTTCCAGTTTGAGAATGTCCTTCTCCTACATAGCTACATAATGTGAATTACATAAGCTACAGACAGACTTCATTATTTTCCTGTCACTTTCCTAACGACTATTGTTTACTTTACAGTGATTTTGCTGACTACACAAACATAAGATGACAGTAAAAAAAAGCCATAAGACTAGTGACAGATGGCGAGGATGTCTGAAGGATGTATTAATGAAAACATTTCAGTGATCATCCAAACACAGCGAACAAACTTCGTTACAGTAAAGCATATCCACACTGATTTAAGGACACCAGATGGATCTTTATCAGATATGTCTCCTGTCCACCTGGCTTGAATGTGACTTGTCTTAATTTCTTTTCGTTTTCCCTTGTAGATTTTTGTCATGCTTGAGTGTCCTGTTGATTACTGCTTCTATTATCGCACCCGCTCTCTGTTAGTGTTTATATATTTTATTAGTTGTACTAAACCAATCACTAGGTGTGTGTATGTGAATAATAGGTACTATTTATAAAGAGAGGAATATGTGTGACCATGTATCTACATAGTTTTCATATCTCAAGTTCCTTAGAGGGTGACAGAATAAAGAATTATGAATCTTGTTTGCTGCTATATGTTGCGAGCTAATATGTCCCTATAACTGCATTATGAATTTTTGATTCGTTTGTATTTGCCTTTTTGCATTTTATGCCTTATCTTTAGAAAAAACAAATAAGCTTTGCAAAATAACTTTATACTGATTACTATTAAATGCTCTTAACAATTATGTAATAAATCTAGAATATATCACCATAGTGTACATAAGCTACTTTACCTTGACCAATACTGTGAACCAGCCGAGCATCGCTGCCATCAAGGTTAGCGGATCGAATGGTCCTCTCCTCTCCATTTGACCAATAGACACGACCGTCTACTGGATCGTAGTCAATACCAAATGGGTTGTGTAGACCGCTGGGACTGATTGTAACATTACTTCCCGTGTCGATGTCTATACGGTGGTTGCCGTTATCAAAGTCAGTGACAAGGAGAAACTTCTGTGGAATGATTGCTGTGGACAAGATAAGCTGGTTTCACATTAGGTGAAGAGTTCACAGTCAAAGAATGTTATCTCAGATACTGTCTCACATGAACTTTTTTTGGTTATAAAAAATATACGACAATAATATAAACACAAGAAAAAAAACTTGTTGAAAAAAGAGATCGGAAGAAAAAAATAGACAAAAAGGAAAAAAATAGAAAAAAACGAACTAAAGAAAAGAACTATAATCATTTAAGTGTTGAGCTGGCTTTCCCAATTTCGTGTTGTGTTCAGTGACAGCATTCCATACAAAGAACCTTTGAACTTGAGAAGGAGAAAGTATTCAATTCAATTCAATTCAATTTAACTTTATTATCTCACTAGGAGAAATTAAAAGACGTGGTAAAACAACTGGCTGATAATAAAACTTAGAATAAAAACAACTTAAATTCCACTCAAACTATCATCTCACACAAACACCTACAGTCCATGTAAATACCCGACTAAATAAGAAACAACACTAAAACTATATTCCCAAAACCACACACCCACACCCTCACACTCACAAATCCTTCCAACACTTATTCAGTAAGACAACAGACTTGTGTATAAAACTACTCCGAGAACGGGCAGTGGAAGCTCTGGGTACAATAAAACGTCTCTTGGACGGAAGAAGGTTATAGTACTGAGCTAAAACATGTGTACTATCTTTCGCAATCACTCTCGCTTTCCGTACTACTCGCCTCTCATACAACTCACTCAGACACTCCTGCTTCTCCCCAATCACCTTCCCACTCACACTCACAACTCTATCTAACACATTCCTATTACTAGCTCTCAATCCTCCATACCAACATAAAAATCCAAATGTCAACACAGACTCAAGAAAACATCTATAAAAAGCACTTAAAACCTTTTTGTTGACCTCCAGGGAACGGAGTTTTTGTAAACAGTACAATCTAGACTGACATTTCTTATGAATAACCTCAGTATTGGTGTTAAAAGTGAGTTTGTCGTCAATCACAGTTCCTAAATATTTGTACTGATCAACACGTTCAACCTTGGCACCATCAATGTAGAGGTCAGGGATAACAGTGCTCTTGCGTCTGAAATCAATCACCAGCTCTTTTGTTTTCTTTACATTTAGATCAAGATAGTTTTCTGTGCACCATTTATGAAATTTATCTACTGCATCAACATAGGCAGAGTGTGAGTTGGAGAGGTCTAGGAGAGCAATATCATCAGAGTATTTAATCAAGAGAGATGAATCAGTGCCACGACAGTCATTGGTATAGAGGGTGAAGATTACAGGCGAGAGACATGTACCCTGAGGGCTCCCAACAGATGTATTTCTGGAAGAGGAGAGTGCATGCTGGAAACAGACTGTCTGGGAACGTTTTACCAGAAAGTTAACAATCCATAGGATGAGTTTGGGGCTGACATCAAGTTGAAGAAGTTTCAGAGCTAACAGATGAGGCTGTATAGTATTAAATGCAGAAGAAAAATCAATAAAAAGAATGTGTACATAGGAGCCAGACCTGTCTAAGTGAGAGTATGCATTGTGCAGAAGAGTGAGTGTGGCATCGTCAGTGGATCTGTGCTGTTTGTGTGCAAATTGAAAGGGATCGAGGTGCTGTTGTGTCTGTGAGAGAAGTGTGCGAAGGATGATGCGTTCGAAGCATTTCATAACAATAGAGGTCAATGCCACGGGCCTGTAATCATTTAGTTCAATCGGGTTTCTGGTTTTAGGAACAGGACAAATGATGGATTTTTTCCAGATATTTGGTACAGAACTCACTTTTACCGACCAAGAGAACAACTGAGTAAAAACACCAGACAGCTGAGTCGCACAGTTTTTCAACACTCTTCCACAAATATTATCAGGGCCACATGCCTTCCTCACATTCACCCGTCTAAAAAGGGATAAAACAGCATTTTCCTCAATCACAAAGTCATCCAATTCGCTCCCATGCTGCTCCTCCCCTACTCTCTTCTCCAGTTCAGAAATCACATTAAATAACTCCTCCCCAACATCATCCCTCTCAAAGCGACAATAAAATTCATTCAGTTTGTTTGCATAATCCACTCTTTCTTCCAAGGACATGGAGAGGACACTGGTCAGCGGTTGATTGAGACCCGTCAATATTTTCAGGCCTTTCCATGCATCCCTCATGTTCCCACTCTCAAACTGCTTCTCTACCTTTCCTTTATAATCTAACTTGGCTTTTCTAATTTCTCCCCTCAGCTTTTTCTGTACCCGCTTTCTTTCTATTCTATCGCCTGTCTGAAATGCAACCTTCTTAGCGTTTATAGTGTTTTTCAGTTGCCTAGTAATCCAGGGTTTGTTGTTTGGGTAAATTTTCACTACTTTCCTTGGGATAATCATGTCTTTACAAAAACCAATATAATCAGAAATAACATCGGTGGCAGTATGGACATCATCAGCAGAATCCAGAAAAACATTCCAGTCGGTGCATTCAAAGCAACCCTGCAACTGCTCAACAGAATCGTGAGACCAGATTTGAACAGTACGCGTAACAATGGGGTTAGTTTAGCTATCGGTTTGTAGGCAGGAATAAGATGTACAGCGTTGTGATCGGACTGACCGATTTGAGGGAGCCGGATGGATTTGAATGCATTGGGTATGTTGCCATAGCAACGATCGGGTTGACAATCAAGACGAGTATTACAAGTTACATATTGTTTGAAAGCAGGCAGAGCAGATCGTAAATCACAGTTATTAAAATCACCAAGTACAAAGTTAGGAGCATCTGGGCTAAGCGTCTGTAGCGATCGGACAACTTCGGCGATCTCCGTGGCGGCGCGTGACAATGTCGCTGTCGGGTGCGCATACACAACAGTGATACACACCTGGCCAAACTCACGTGGCAGATACTTGGGCCTAAGTGACAGAGAGATCAATTCCACATCAGGCGAGCAATGTCTCTTTCGTACAGTCACATTCGCCCTGCTACAGTAACGCTCACTGACGAACACACACACACACCGCCGCCATGATGCTTGCCCGTGGCTACAGGGTCTCTGTCGCAGCGATATGGCACACCAAAACCATCAAGAAAAACACTATCATCACTGATCTTGTCATCAAACCAGGTCTCAGAAATACACAGCAGACAAGCATCTCTAAACTCTCGCATAAATGCAACATTAGCAGCAAACTCATCAAAGTTGTAGTTAGGTGGCTTAGGCCTGATGGAGCGCGTGTTGGCTAGGACGATACTAGGGAAGGGGAGATTGGTGATGTTACGCCGCAACCTCCGTCGTAGACCTCCTCTCTGACCACGCTTGCGTCTGATGTGTGCAGATGCTTTACAGCCCAGCTAATTTTAAGTCTAAAAACCTCACGGTATTCTGGTGTAAGCTTAGGTTTTCTGAAGCTAATAAAGCCTGTATTTCAGAAGTTAACAATTGGAAGAGAGAGTGAAAAGAAGTACAGAGAGAAAAGAAAAAAGATGAATTTACTCAGCACCTTGACTGAAGAGGTTAACGATGGTCGCCTACATTTACTGATATCGAAATCTTGCGATCAGCTTTTCTTTTCCAATGATGTGAACTAGGTGAACTGCAAGATTTTAATGAGTTTCGTGCCCTACAACCTGCTATTGCATCTGCATTGTATTCTCCTTCTTCAACCAGCATCTCCTCGTGGATGTAATCAGTTGTCTGTTCAGAGCAACGTCTGTTAACCAAAATTGAACAAAACCAATCTCTCTGCAGGCGACATTTCATATTTTTTACCATGATGTCGATATTTTATTTATTTCTAAAGCCTCGCGATGACACAACTGCAAAGACTTTGCTCTGCTATGGTTCATGTCCTTCGATCGATGATCTCTAAGATGGTGACTTTGTTATCTACAAAGATATTCTTCACATCACCTCTTCTCTTTAAGGAGCTACAGTGCAGTGGATAAAGTATAATATGATTCGACTAATAACTATGTAAATGATGATTTGTTTGATATAATGGACATATCGCCATGTGATTCTATTATTTATTACATTCATACGTTTGCAGTTGATCTGTTTTCTGCGTGGAAATAAAAGCTGAACAAATAATGGCAAAAACAGTCATTTTTAGGATAGACAAACAAAGAAAACTCCTCAGAAATGTAGAATGTCTGTGTGTCTTCATGTCCTTGACATACCAGACAATAATACAACAGAAAAAAGAAACTGAAAAGTAAAAGGACAGAATCGTAATAATTTGTAAATTGCTGTTTACCTGACGAGTAAGTTGCATTGAAGCCAGTGCCTGACTGTGAGCCAGACCGGAATCTGATCCACATGGTGTTAGACGTGGACCTCACTCTGTCCGGAACACTCGTGTTACAGAAGATACCCATAGACGGTGAGTGCTTAGTGCTTCCATCCCGGATCTTAGGATGTGAACATAAATTTATTGAATATGAAAAATATTCACAATTATGATTGCTAATGGTCATGTACATTTCACTTTTTTGTCGTGTCAGAAAATATCCCGCACACCCTAGTCACCTTGAGTTTTCTACAAGTATGTAGTTGTACAACACATAACATACTAAATATATAAATTATCTAGAACATCAAAACTATATTAATGTTGAAATTTTTTGTAAATTGTGTCTTGTAGTGATTGTTGTTGCTGCCTGTCAGTAAAGTGAAGGCCTCTCGTAAACGTGGGTAGACTGTTGGGAAGTGATGTGCAAAAAGATCATTTTTCTCGAGGCCAGTATTATGAAAGGACGATGCTAAACTATTTATTAAGGAGAACTGGATCAAGACCTGATTCCGGACCATCGAGGAGAAAATGATACAGGGTGTTGTTTCTAAACGACTTTAACGCAGTAATGTTAATAAGCTGGGGAGATAAAAGAGAGACCGACTAATAATAAACTAATTTGACATATGTAATAACAAACCTTTCACGTGTTGCTGTGTTTTCATGTCATAGTAAGGAGCGATTAAACAAATCGAATGAGATATTCTGATCATTGCATGCAAGAAGAAACAGAGGAGACAATGAGGGAGACTGTGGGGAAAGATGTGACGATAATAGAGAGATAAACTAACAGATACATTTCCTGGGCACAATCTTTAACAATTTTCCTAAGTAATATGTCTTGGACCGATTGTAATGGCCAATGATACCAAGAAATATAAACAATATCAACATACCGTTAAGAATACAAAAAAATAATGTTTGTTCTCTTGGTTTCAGTTTTTAACACCAGACACATTGCAGAAAAAAGCATTAAAATATTAGCTGCTGTTCTACATCATGTTTCTCAACATCGTTTTGATTTTTAATTTTGCGCTTGTATTTATCTGTGATCGCTATCCATTTCTCACTGTCACATAGCAAATCAATGTTCACTAGTCTTTTTCACCTCCTTTACTTCTTTATTGCTCCAACTGCATTTTATTTTGCCTTTGATTTTTTAAAGTATAAAACTTAAAAATTATACTAACTCTCAATTAAAGTATTATATTGCAGTATATGCAAAGCTTCCAAACAAGTGTCACAATAATATATTCCGTTTTTTTAAAATAACGGAAAACACGTCCTTAAGGAACAGGAAAGAAACAATTACAAACCTGCAAATGATCCAACTTGCAGTCATCGGTTGCAGCCTCAATTTCAAATGTGACAAATGTCAAGGTAATGCGATGGCCCTGTGTTGTGTTGATGATGTAGATACAGTCTTTATTAGGCGGGTACTGACTGGGGTACAGCGGGGACGAGATGGAGCCACTGGGTGAGGTGTACACTCCATCACAGGCTACAATGTAAACAAAGCTCTTGGAACAACAAAGGTCTAGACTGAAATATAAGACTTCATCATAATCAACATTTAGCCTCATAACATGAGTTTTAGCTTATGTGGCTACGTGGATGTTGAAAGGATCGGGACGAGTAGGTTCTTGTTGATTTTTAACCGAACTATTCCTACCCTTCTCTGCGACCCACTCTTGATCTTACCTCGTGTTTTCTGTACGTGGTGCTGAATCAAAAGTGTAAACAAACACACAAGAAGCTGCATAGTCATCGTGATCACTGAAATAAGAGGAGATGAAAAACATTAGACCAATAAATAAATTTTAAATAGTTTCATTTAAAATGTAAAATATTAAAACAGATTGCAAAATAAAAACTATACTAGTCCGCCTAGTGACTTCTTAGAAAGCAAATGAACTTCGTGTTTATTACATAAACTAATATTAAGAGGACTAGGTAGCTTTGTTTACACTATTACAAACTGGTAAAAAAATTATGACAAAGCGGGTACCGAAGTATCTGTGCGTGATCTGATTCTGACATGTTCAACCTGGTTTTTCTTTTCTTGTTTCAATAATAATTTGATATTTTGAACATCCTTGTTGTCGGTTGTGTTTGCACATGCGGGTGGAAGGGATAACCTGTAAATACGCTTGTTGACGAGTAAGTGTGAGAGTGAAAAAGTCGGGTGAAGTGAGCCAGATGTCTACTATTTCCCTTTCGGGCGTGTTAGGTCCACCCTTGTCCCCGCACATTAATCCAAAGGTGAGGTTGCATTGTAATAGAATATCAAAAACCCAGTCTTGCATGCGCCTTTTTTTCTGACATAATGAGTTCAAAATAAATACCTTGGCTTCTTCAGTAAATCTTCCTGAAAGCTGCATTTGGTTTTATTTCTGATCCTATTAATATCAGTATTCTGTTTTACTATTTTGTTTAAGAATTTATTTAAAAGAGAGGTAACTGGTTGTGACAAAAAGTATTAAGTTCACTGGGATTAGCTTTCTTGGAAAGTGTAACAATGTTCAAATATTTTCAGAACTTTCAACTGCGCAAAACATCGAAGACACGACTGTGAGCGTGTATAGCGTGTGTCTGTACTGTACTTTGTGTATCAGTGAGTGTGTGTTGTACATGTGAGTTGGTCTGTTACATGTTTTAGGGGGAGCGGTTGTGTGGATTTAGTCTACACATGATTTATGTCAAGCGCTCTGAGGAAATTTTTGATGGACACTTGTAAATCCTCTTTATTATTACTACTACCAAACTAACTTCAGTTCATAAATAGTGAATGTAAGTAGCCAGCTAGTATCACTCAATCGTGTTTTTGTACTCAATTTTGCCTCTTATCGTCTTTTTACATCCTTATTCGTTGTTTTTTTTTTCTTGTTTTATTTTTTCTATGCCAAAGGATCTGCAGTGGTTCAAACAAGTTTTTATTATCTAGTACACCTATAAATCCTTCAGAGAACAAAGGTTTGTCACTTGCGACAGTTTTTCAAGGTATTATTGTTTTAAAACAAAAATGTAACATGAAACATAAGTCAACTTATCACACCTGGGATATGAATCATAAAACACATTCAATGGGATGCAATTAACACAACACAACAAACATACAATGCTGTCATCTGCCTCATATTAACCAACCAAACAACACCGCGAATAAAACTGAAATACAAAAATTGATAAAATTTACGATAAGTTGCATACAGTTTTGTTGTGGTACGTGGATAGATAGCAAAGTCAATGCTCAGGAACAACATAAATATTTTAAGGACAATCATCTTGTTTCCGGTTAGAAAGCGGTTTCCAGCTCGTGCATATGATGCTTTACCCTGGAAGATGTTATAAAATGGTGATATTGTGTCCTAGGGAAAATAAAATATTATTGAAGTAGTGCTCGAAAGATCTGGGCACCACTTCTTCAGTTCTAAAGATATTAATCCTGGAGTTCTTAATTTTACCTTCGGAAAAACTAATTACCCTCACTTTATAACTACGACCCTAGTGTTGTTGGGCAGGTAACATATTAATTTCACATTTTGAATGCTACTCAGGTTACATTAAATGGAGCAAAAGTCCGGCGACACTGATTTTAAAAAAATACATTTTAATTTACATTTAGTCCTTGATGATGATGATGATGATGATTGAATGATTGATTGATTGATTGATTGATTGATTGATGAAGATGATGATGATGATGATTACGACAAACTCACCTCCTAATGTAATTTCTCCGATCTCTTGACACCAATTTTAGCTCTGGTTTATTCACAAGAACCTAGTGAGAATAGTTGAACTGCACTCCTGTCTGTAATCAGTTCTGCTTCTCCGTTTAATAAGTTCACCAGAGACAATGGTTGCCAGTAAATTCTCTGCCTCCTTTCAACAGCTTCCTCATCTAGACTTGAGAAATGAATGCCATTGGTTTGTCAGTATGCAATGTTTGTCGTCACGTGACTTCCCCGATGATTAGCTAGTCACACTCACCAGGATGAACACGTGGACGAGACGAAGCCGCTCGTCCTGTGACTGTTGGCGGGTAGAATTAGTCGGCAATGCTTGCAGTGCTTACCTAGACCTAAACCTTTAGCCGCCATCAGCTTCTACTATCGTCACATCGTCATCATCATCAAGCCTATTGGACCCAGCATAAATTAACATATTTTATGTCTGGGCATCAGAGCATCAAAGATGTCATTATCATAAAGCTTTTAGGATAATTATAATAGGATAATCATAATAATTGTAATCACACAGCGCATTTCTTCATTATAGAACAGACTCATTGCTCTTCACACAAGTAAAACGAAATTACATTTTAATACAAGGCACATACATATCGAAACCCTTGTGCAAAGTAATTAAATCAAACTTTATTTGGTCATTTTTAGTGTCTACTTAATCTGTTTTACAAATGTATCTACATATTTTAACTGTTTTTGCTTTTAATCCATGATAAGATATTTACTTTGTGACTTGTAGCCACAAATTTCATAGAAGATGCAAAGATGCTGATGTATTGGGCGATACGTTATTGCATCATATTTTTATATAAACAGTATATCAGATCATTTCCAAAGCAGATGCCTTCTAACATGGATGCTACATCCAGAAAGCATGCAGGTATTGTGACTTTATATGAGCTCAATGGAAAGAACTACACAGACAGAGTCAAAACTGTTGTGAGTTTGCTCACTGTCAGCCCTATCATCAAACTGAAGAATGAAACAGGATCTGTTGACCCAAAGCGGGCCGGCAAATGTGGCAGAAAGATGAGAACTACAGAGAGAGATAACACATACCTGACCAGATAAATAAGAAATAAGAGATTCCATAAAAACCAGTGACGCCTTAAAATGTGATATCAGATTTACAGAAATTGAAATTAGTTCATCTATTGTTCGATGGTGCCTCTTGATGATCTGTAGAATATCTGTAAATTGGTGAAAAAGCAAATCTTGGCAAAGAGATGACAGTCAAGCACTGAAGTCTGTAGAATAGTTGTATTCACTCTTTTTTTCTTTTTGTAAAAGGGAAGTGAAGTCAGAACGTTAAAAGGTCACCAGGTAAAAAGCTGTGAAATGCCCACATCTAACTGTGAAGATGTTTTATGATTGTTTTAGCTATCATGGCCTGGGTTCCTTGCATCCAGTCAATGGCATGATGCGCTAACAGCAATACATTGAACTGCCTGGCACAAGACTTGTTCACCACCTGGACAGGTTATTCTTTAATGAATCTGAATTTTCCAGCATGGTCTAGCCCTATATCAAAATGTCAAGAAAATAATCAAACAAACGTACTACAGGGACCTGCAAACTCTCTGATCCTAACCCCACTGAGAACTTGCGATTGTGTAAAGTTGAGTCTGGCCTTCATAAACATCGGTATGAAGTTCGTAAAATCCATCAAGACTGCTTAAAACTGGTGAATTCAATGTCAAAAAGCATCAAATTGCTGCTGAATAATCGAATAGGCCATATCATGTACTGCAGGGCTTCTGCTAAGGCTAAATTCCTTGGCGTCCCAGGGACCCCTTCTTCATATTTTTAAGGGGTCTCTGTTCTTTGCCCAAATTTGAATAGACCCCATTGACGAAAATCAAAGGGGTCCTCCGAATTTTTAATGCCTACTGTACATACTTTTTTGCGTAAGCAGAAGCCCTGCTGTACTGATCTGAATGTATTAATATTATTCTTAATAAAACTTACACAAACTGATTTTTTTTTACTGTTTTCCAGGTTTGTTTCAATGACTTTTGCTTGAGGACAGGGCCGCCGAGAGCCAGCCCGGGCCCCGGGACAGACGACCTCTCCAGGCCCCTTGTACTTATAATCGTAAATTATTTTCCCAGTATATAATGTATTTTACAATTGGAATCTCAATATCTACACTTCATTCAGTAACGAAATATAGACTGCAAACAGTAGGACAAGTGCACTAGGATCTACATCACTACTTGAACATAAAGTTGTTTACATGCAAGTGGTTAGTAAATGAGGACAAATGATGTTAAAGGATCAGACTTGTAGCACCCCGCTCCACAAACCCCCCCCCCCCCTTAGTAAGGACTGTTACGTCAGCAGCGATGTCAAAACCTCGACAGATTAGAACAACTGCTAGATGTATCACATCGCCTTTTGTTCTAAGTGCTGTGCTTTTGTACTAAGCTCACTGACGTGCAAGGAAATGTTCTCTATGTAAGTGATTTATACTTCTACATGTAAAGAGGAAGAACCGAAGAAGTAAATGCCTAAACAAGTCTTCATCGAGTGTCGTTAATAACCTCATTAAAAAAGTGTTTGCTGCGACGAACAGCAGAGCTCAGTTATCATTTTTATCAACTTACATAAACACGCAGCACCTATCGAAAGTCCCTTCCTGTATTATTCCTTTAGCGAAACCGCACGCGCGCGCGCACACACACACACAATAACAACACACACGCATGCTGTTACACGTAAACAAATATCTGAACTGAACTGTCGCCTTCAGACTCTTTAAAGCAGAAATTTTGAATTCATCCAACTTTTTACGAAGCATAAACTCGGTCGACTTCAACCGCCATCAGTCACTAGCCGTTAAAATACCTGCTCAGTTTTAGAAGACAAAGCGTCTGTTTTAAAGACTAGTTAGCTAGTAAGTGTTAATACTTTTAATATTTAAGGAGATTAGAAGGTTTTGTAAAAATGACAGAAAAATAGAAATGTTTAGCATATTTTAGCTGAATCGTAATAGTTGATAGAACAAAGTTATACAGTACTAATATTGTCATTTTACCTGCTGACTAAAAACTTTATGAGCTTTTCTCACAAACTTCATTATTGTCAGTCAATTTGAGACGCTAGTCACTCTCATTGACACTGATGTTCCTGCCTTGTCAAATGCTATTTGCCAATAAACTCGATTATTATTCTGTATGGTAGTGTTACGACCGTAGCGGTAACTTGGCTCGTTTAAAGATCTGAAAATCTGCGGTGTCACACTTTCCTGTACAAAGTCACTTCAGTCATCCGTTGAACAGAGGATAGAACACGTATACAGCGGCTCACACTGTAATATTTCTCAGTATTATTTCAATGTTCAACAACTCAACGTTATAACCACATAATCAGCGGACTGCCACACAGGCTACTTACATTCTCTTACTTCCAACTCACACAGAGTACTACTAAAAACTCAGAAAAATCGAATAACGACCACTTAGGTCTACCCCACCTTTTTATAGATCCCTTCTAAAATGCTAAAAATACAAAATAAAAAAAAATATTAAAAATATATATAAAATTAAGACGCAGTACGCCCTGACCTTGACATCGCCACTTCCGCCAAGGCCCCGTCAAACTAAGAATACTCAATTTCGTAACAGGTAGTGTGCGACATCGCAGTTAGGGGATGGAACATAGCACGCACACAGGGAGGGTGGAGGCTGGCAATGTGGGGGTCGGGTGGTCGCTGGCCGGGTGACAGCCACGTGAAAGTGGGAAGGTGTGAGGGGGTCGACTAGCGACAGGATGCAGGTGCGCGGATGTGGTTGGGAGGGGTGGAGGATGAAGAGGCGAGGGGGAGAATGAGAGGAGACAGCTAGCGCCAGCCGACGATTCTTGAGAGCATAGGACTGACAAGTAACTTGAGCAAATAAAGCCGTTTTTACAAACCCTCGCTACTATGCCACTTTTGCTCGGTCCCGGTAGGTGGCATAGTAGCGAGATTTGACTGTATACAGCATCATATATGACAGCTTCCTTGAAGACAACTAGCGCACAATAAGAAAGATTCCGAGGTGGCTTTGGGGGACGGATGATGGGTAGATAGTATCTCCTTTTTACCGGGGGCTTTGTCGGCAAAGAGCAAAAGAAGGTCGGAGGCCGATGTGTTATTACAGGGCGATGCTGGTACATCGCGGGAGGTCGTGCGATCGTCCCACACCTTTAGTTACAGTAGTCAGAGTCCTCCCGGTGACATAACTCTCCTCCCTACCTCTATCCGGGCCATCCACCCACCGTGCGAACACTGTCTCTACACTTAAATTACCTTTCTCATGCTAGCCTCCTCTTTATCATCCTCCTCCAGCTCCAAACTTCCCGTGACACCACCGTGATCAATTTATAAGCCTAATATGTGCGGGACGGCAGTTTTTAAAATGTTTTGCAATGATGTGTTCTATTTTGCTGGCTGTGATAGTATTACAGGATAAAATAGTCTCATTGTATCAAGGATCTACTGTGTAGACTAATGTAGTTGTTTCTTTGGTGATGGAGATACGGTTAAAGAAAGTCTCAGTGTTGCTTAGTAACTACGAAAAAAAGCAGCCTTGATGTCTCTCGCTTACAGGCTGCAGCGCCAGGGGCGGGCCCCCACCATGTCGGTTCACAGAGTGCACACATCAGTAACATACCTGCCTGATCTCCACTGTTAAGTCCGATTTGCTTGCAGGGCCCGCCCCCTCCTCCACCCCACCCTTCCCCGTAGTGGCACCTGTAGCCAGCAATCTCATGGCACGAACGTTCTTCAGGGCGGTTCACACGCGATAAAATCTTTGGTGTCCAGCAGCCGTCGCCTCTTGGCTTGTCCAGCGAGAATATGATAACCGCTGACTACACTTCTCACGACAGGCCCCAGCACCCCGAAATTGTATTCTACAGACTTGAAACTCAACTTCTGCATGTGTAATGCTTGGGTGTTCTGTCCTTAGACCTTTCTTTAAAAGAAAAAGAAAAGGAGAAGAAGAAAAAAAAAATCCACTGACCAAGGCCGGGCCCCCTTGACAGCCGCGGGCCCGGGTACACCAGACCCCCCTGTCCCCCCCTCTCGTCAGGCCTGCTTGAGGATATATGTCCGACATTCACAGTCGGGTGAAATAATAAAAATAAAAAATACACATTAAATTAATAATAAAATACACAGAATTATACGAACACACATACACGAAAACAAACAAAATTAATGGCAAACGTTTGGTTATAGAATGGCAGATAGGATGATGAAATATCAGAGAGGATAAACGCAGATTTAACAAGATTATAATGTCCATATCCCAGGGCTAAGCTACAATTAATATTTAGAGACCTCCATGAGTGTTTCTCACTGATAAGGCATCGGCATTCAAATCAGGAAAGACAGTCTTCCTTCTTTTCTCATTTCATCGTCTCTCACTTTCCGTCTCTCAATAACACTTCACACTTTCTTAGTGTCTCCCTTTTGCGCAGAACTCAATCATTGTGTATGTGTAGGTGTGTAAGTGTGAGGTTGGAGGTGGCTTGTTGGCTTAAGGATGGGGGAGTTTGCTCCAAGAATGCGAAAGAGATTCCTACTAGTCACATTTATGCGCAAAAATTTATTAAACAAAGTCACCATCCATGGCACAGATGAGCCACACGACTAACACATCTCATACCTCGGTTGTTTATAAAATCTACCCGTTACAGAAACCTGTAAATCACGATATAAGCATTTGCCCTACAGCAACATCTGTTCCAAGCTGAGTCAACCAATGATGGGTTAAAAATGGCAGTTGCTTTATCTCTTACTTAATTAGATCAGCAAATGTTAAAGACAAAAACGAAAAAGAACTGCTGTTAAAAATGCTATCGCCTCCAAAAGCTGCAAAATTTTTTTTAATGGTTTATTCCTTTTTTTTTAATTTTGGGGAAAATGTCATGGATCCACCGTGGCCTAACATTTTTATGGTATTTTCTTATCATTATTTTTTTCTATTCTGTTTTATGGTATTCACAGTAATCGCGATTGGTCATAATAAGTGTGTTTAGAGCAAGTGAGTATTGTTTATCAAAAATTGTATTCAGACCCTCGGAGTTCCTCTCTTCAAACAAGACCAGTGTGCCGCGGTCTCCGAGTCCAGCCTTGTTACTCATCTTGTCGAGGTAAAGATTTTTAAAGACTCTCCTGGTGGTGTTTGTTGTTTGTCACAACTTTATGTTCGTAGGTCCTGTGTGTCAGGGTGTGTAAGTATTAGTTGTGCCCAGGCTACTATGGATGTTGCGGGTTCGGACATCGCTCGTCTCCTCCTAACAAACGACCTTTGGAGTTCGTCACTTGAGCGGTCGACTACACTCGTGTAACCTCGTTTTCTCGTGTTGACTCCCGAAGTACAGCTGCCTGAGGATTTTATCGACGACTGAACAAAAGAAATAACGACAATAGGGTCAGCGGTCATATGGCTAACCAACACCACAAACAGACCTGAACAGGTAAGGATCGCACGAAAACAAAAGCTTATGTTGCTCGCGACTAATTCTTAATTCAATTTCTATCTTCAATTGTTTACAGCTTTGTTTAGTTACACTCAGCATATTATGATTAGACGAGGATGTATAACGGACAAAATTTAGTATAAGAGTTTATTTAGCTCTTTACAATACAGAGTTGTTACTCTCCCAAGTATCTGTGGTTTATACACTGAAGAGTTTTATATTTAAGTCAGGAGAGACGAATTCTCAGCAAGTTAACTGTAGACTTGAGTGTCAGACTTTTTCTCCGTCCAGCGTGTTGCGAGACACGAACCCTTCCCAAAAGAGATGAGAAACCGGGTAGATGTTGTGACGTCACCTTTATCCCTGACACGTCACGCTGTTGTGCGTATGTCTTGCTCGTCCTCTCGTCTGTTGTTCCATTTACTGTAGTGAGATTAGACTGAAGAAACATTTGCAGTATTTGTATTAATCATCAAGAGACCTTCTATAGCGATGAGAATAATGCGAATTTAAGTTAAGAAGGAGATGATGGAGTGTAAGCTGCTTACATTCATCTGATTACAAACTAAGACGAATTCACACTGGCGATCACTGAGTCCTGTGGTTTCTGTGGCTACTCTTTGCTTCTCTGTGTGGGGTCTATGAAAAGCTTACTAATGTATCTGTAAATTTGTTCTTTAATGTATTGTTCTCTTTTTACAGCAGTGAGTTTTGTGCTTTACATTTTTATTTGTTTGATCCTCTCCGTTGGATCTCCGGACTGGGACTCGACTTTTTTGGTTTTGTTTTCTCTGCCACATTCATCAAAATTGTTTTTGTCAGGTTTGCCACTGCTGATGTTTTGAATGTCATAGATGATTATATACTTTTAGTGATAGTTTATTCCACTGCGTCTTTTATTATTTAATAGTCTTGACATTCAGGGACATTGACTGCTGTGCTTTGATTCGTTTGCATGAAATTATCACTGAGTTTGGGGTTCTCGCTTCTTAGAGTCACTTAGGAAGCCTATTTGTTTATTTGTGCGTTTTTGTTTGTTTGTGTGTGTGTGTGTTCCTGCGTTTTACGCGAAAACATGAACACTGGCCAAAGGAATCCTAGGAAGAAGGGCGATAATCACACGTCGATCATTCAGCTTCACTAACCCTCTCCTGCTGTTTCCCGAAAACAAAAGCACACGTCTCATTTAACGTATGATAACAGGGATTTTTTTAAAACATAAAAAATGCAAATACATACATAAGTATAGGTTTTCAGTATTCGTGGTTTGTAGTCGAAACGTTAATCAGGTGCGTGGGTGAGAGATAACCTCAATCCTCACCACCCACTTCAACATAAGTGACAATAGAACCACAGTACAACACTCACACGTCCATCACAGACTTTATCACGTGATCATGAGCCCCCACCCCTGCTGTTCCCCGAACACAAGACTCGACATGTGATGTAGCGTATAATAAACATTAATTTATTTTTTTGCTGCTCATTTCAGGAGCATAGGACCGCAGCAACACCTCGCCAGCGGACCCGCTATAGGGCAGCCCCCTTCAGTTGGGTCCATGTGGTTGCCACGTCCTTTACCTCGCTCTCTACTGTTCTTTACCAAGTCTATTTTGGTCTCCCAGCTCTCCTCTTCCCCTGAGGGTTCCAGTCAAGGGTCTGCCTGGCAATGGTGTCAGCCTCACTTTCGTGCTGCCCTCCCCTTACGATGCTGACAACGATTGCTCCGCGTTGCGATTCGGTCTATAGTAAATATTTTGTTGTTTATTGGAGCCAGAGAAGTCTTTATCACACCTGACTAAGGACTTAACTATGCCAATTAATCAATTTTATAGTCATCAAGTAAAAGAAAACAGTCTTATTGTGAGCTTGCTGTTTATCTATGATTTACGCATTGGCTGGCTCTGCTGTGTCCGCACCTGTAGGAAAGGAGACAAATAGAAGAATTTACATGAAAGAAAAAAATATATAATACACACAGATTTCAAAGTACAGGAGACTAACTATTTAGAATTACGTGGTAAATGATAATAAATTATTGTTGTTATTTACAAAAATTAGAACAATTACAAGCTAATGTGTGCTGACGGTGTTTGTGCCCTTCGATGATTTTAAAAAATAAGCCTGTGGCCAACCAGCATGTGGTTCCACTCATAACCTTCAAAATAAATAAATAAAAAAATCCACACAGCCACAGTTTTACTATCACTCACCAACTCCGATTTAGAGAGACTACGTAAAACTTATATATTTAAAGATGTCTGCACTTCAGTTACAAAATTACGGTAAAATCATATCTTATGTTAATTCATACACAAAGAAAATGTTAACGAAACCCAGGAAAATGACTTTTCGTAAATGAATATGTGTAAAATACTGCTTATATATGTTATTAAACGACCACCTTAGAGTAAACTTTCGGTAGCATGAGAGATTCTGTCTAACATCTTATTCTGGAATATTTTTAATAGTAAATAATTAACAGTAAATTTTATAACCACACAATTCAATAATGCTGTTTAAACACTTCTTGTAGCATCATATCATAGTAGAAAATCGAAACTTTGAGTGTCTTATTCTACAAATAATCTACTAGCTCTCTCTCTATATATATATTCAATTTTATTACACTTGTGTACCTTTCTGCTGTTATGACATGCGCTCTTTTGATAATAAAGAAATTATTTCAGATTTAATGTATCATCATATCAAATAAACTCAGCATGTACAAGAATGTAGTGACCCCGACCAAGAAAGCCTCACAACGACTTTACTTCCTTCACAGGCTGACTGGACGTAGGAGGGATACTGTGGTCCAGTGTCAAAGGGCAAGGAGGGAGAGTGGACTGTACTGACATTCTCAATCACAACACAGCAACACCACCCAGAAACAATCGGACTGGAACATGAGGGATGTGCAGTGTGCAGAACTACTGGTGTCTCTGTTTTTACAAGGTGTGAGTGTGTGGCTGACGAATCCCACCTACTATCTCTTTTGTCGCATTTCCTCTGAGGTTTGGTATAGTCATATCGAGACGAGAACATCCCTCCTGAGAGACAACTTCTTTTCCAAAAATATAGGTTCACTAAAATCCCATGCAGCACAATGTGTCTCGAAGTTGTTGTTTGGTTTTTTTTAAAGCAAGAGCTAGAGCATAAAATATTTCTAAATGTTCATTATGTTTGTGAGGTTTTTAAAACAGCTGAATGCGTGCAGTGTCAAAGCTTAATGTTCTGCTGTTTGACTATCAATGTACACCCGCAAATGCATGTATAAACAATAAATTCTTCTTTCCTCTCGCGCTAATTATTAATTCACTGAATATTTAACAGCATAGGCTTACAGAGTTAATCTGTTTGCGTCTACAGTTTTGTAATTTTGAAAAGTTATGTTTGCTTATTTTGATTGTTTATCGACTTGTAGAAGCTTAGTTGAGCTATTGTCTGATGTCTCTTAATCCTTTTCTAAAGAACTTTGATATTTGAAATTTGATAATCATTTCTCAACCAATTCCATATATTTATTTATTTGATTGCAAACTATTTCTTACAAGAAAAATAGAATAAGAAGAAAAAAACGTTTTAAAAGTAACTTTATTTTATTTTTTGAAACCTGATTAGACCATGTGCTAGGTGAACCTACCTGTAAGGCCCATCGGTGTAAGGTAAAGAGCGGACCCATTTCTTACACTTTGATCGAAGCTTGTGTCACCTGCACAAATCATGATCCAACAACACAAACATGTACGATCTCAATCATCTATTTATTGATAATCTATGCCGACATAATCTACTCTGTGGGGAAAACGGTTGGTGATGACAAGATTAACATGGAGGGGGGAAGGGAATCAAGTAACAACGTAATCTGTGTGAGTCTTAAACGACTTACTTCCTTTTTTTTAGTGAGATATTACGGGCGTTGTAGCGGTAAAGCTTACAAATAACAGGTGAGAAGCTGATGGCCCGATCTTTCAGGGCTGATCGCTTACGAGAAAACATGTCTTCGTCGTCTCTCTATTTTTCATGAGTATTGACGGGGACCTTCAAAGAAGCTAAGAAAGACTATTACAGACTTCTTTATTGGTAAAACATGCGTTAAGGTCGTGTAGAAATATAAGCACTACAAGGTGGGACAGTAAAAGGTCGAGTTGGACAATGGCCAAGGCTGTACTCGAACATGGTTGTAAAATGTTCCCTCATTAGCATGTCCAACACAAAATATTGTCCCCGGGGAACTAAGTATGTGGGTCAAAAGTAACGAGGTAAATCTTACCAGCCACGAAGATGAAACTGTACAGGAAAAAGCCCCGTACTGGGCTCAAAAGTTAGTAAGTACTATGAGGAAAGAAATTAATATTATACCAGTAGTGGAAAAACCTGTCTGTCGTGGACAAGCAGATCACCACAATCCTTCAACCAATCATCAGCTAGTCACGTGAACTGAAAGGAAGACTTGTCACACGTCAGGTAACACTGGGGGAGTAAAGGCACCTATCAACGTCCCACAAGGTGTGACATGGCATTGAAGGTTTCTCTGTGTAGCCATTATGTTTACAAGTCGTGACTGTCCATTTGCCACAGACGTTGTTTGCATATTCGCTGGTGGCTGCTGTAGACACTGTTAATGTTGGGATGTGAATGGCACCATCTCCCCTTAAACGTCCTCTAAACGCTTGTACTTTAAATATTTATCTACAACTGTTATAGACTACAGAAAAGTCAAATAACTCCTTCTTGTGGACCAAGAAAATATTTTTGAGTGGATGAACAGAACAAAGATCTGAATCATTATGTAATGTAATAGTGTGAGAAGCCAGGTACGTAGTAACATTAGGTAGGCAACAATAAGAAGGTGTACAATAAAAAGCTTATTTGACAGATTTTTTTAAGAAAGCAGTGAACAAGGGATGTGTATCATCTGTGCATTTTGTCGTTTACTCACTACCAGAAAAATTTATCCCAACCCTGAGTCCTGTGGCTGTTGAAACATGTAAACACAAACACTTGAAACGGGGTGCGTGAAAACCATGATGTGTAACATTTCTTTTTTTAGTAGTAGTAAAGGGATAAACAAAGATCCCGACACTTAGTGGAGTGGTAGGCTCAATGGACAAATAACTCCGTGGCATGTTTCCCAAGTCAACTGTTTAAACACTTGGGTTATGATGACAAGATTGATATAGTAACATAGACTTAAGTAGGAAAGGGAATATCAACAACTAGTTCTCCCTAGAGCTGCCATCACCACAAGGAGTCTTGTGCTCACCCCCTCTCGACCAGGTATATTAAATGATCTTGATCACGATAAACAACTTTCGCTCGCTATAACTGACATGGCAGAAAGAGAAGACAAGTATTTTTCTGTAAACTAATTGTCTTTCGACCAGTTGTACCTGGTTTGACGATAGCAAAAAGCATTCTGAGTGTGCCTACCTGTGTTATTAGAGTAGCCATCTCCATAACCGGATTGAGAACTGGGGATTTCTTCATAAGGATTGAAATGAAGAGCATTTGGTGCTGATGCCAGTGACTCCAGTGGGATTTCCGGTGTGTTCTGTCTCTGCGTGAAAGCCACATATTCTTCGGGATTGCTCTGACCTGCACATTTCATCATCCGAAAGACTGTATGTTCCTAGGTCACCTCTTTGTGAATACAGACAAATTGTTTTTTATCATTCGTTTAAGTAATAAGACTTAAAGGAGAATAAGAGTAATCACTGTGTATCCTCAGTCCGTTGAGGTATCACACACCCTTGGTGAATGTATTGCTGTAACCACAGTACAGTCTGAGTCTGTAATACTGTGCGTAGTGAATGAATATAAAAGGAAGGAAACACTGGAACCCTTAGGAATTGTTCCACTATTGATTACTTCCCTTCAAAAGCTGAAAGTCAGCCAATCATGTATTTCGTTATGTTTGAAAGTAGGCAAAGGTTTGGTTGATCAAGCGCCGTGCTGATGTTCGTTCCTGGTTACTTAATTCGACACGGATTTGTACCCAAACAGCAGAAAATGAGAAGAAAACAGTAAGTAGTGTTTAACTTCTAATGTATATTATAATAACATATATGCTTGCTTAAGTACCAATTGGTACTTTATAATAATATATTTTGCGTAAATATTTTTTTTCTTCATTTCTAACTTTTGACCTATTTCTCGAATTTTGAATTATCTTTCCCATATAGTTAAATCTTTGATTTGCTTTTACTACAACGAATCACAACCTATAATTCTTAAAATGCACAAAAATGCGTAAATGCTTTGAAATGCTCTTTCAAACGGAGTGTCACAGCTGTCTTTATTGTATGTAAATAGGTGTAATTGTTTCTTAAATACCGGTCGAAATTTCATTCGCGGGCATTCGCAGCTCCATCGGGCTCGACTAGTACCATGTGGGGACCATCATAACATAGCGAAGTTATTTTGTTCTTTGCTAATGTTATTAAAAGTTAAGGCAATGGACATTAAAGAATTTAAAATCATTTTTGTATCATGTTTTCGGTACCAGAAGAACCGACTCAACTGAGAATCGTTGAGAATGCAGATATAGAAGTACGACTTGACTTTTCCATTTGTCTTGTCTATTAACCATAAAGGTACGACTATATATTTTTAACACTTGTAGTGCAGCAACTGTACCTCAGTAATAAAAGAGGTTCACTTTTGTGCTTAAGTCATTAGGTCGATTGTAATAACAAAAGATATGCTAAATGTATAAAAACGCTTAAGTTTACAGACAATGTTTCTTGTTCGCTATACACTTTTTAGCTCATTAGCTTGAGAAGCGTACATCTAGGTTTACTGTACAAACTACTTTTAAGGTTTGGTTAGGAACAAAAGTTTTGTTATGACAATGGCTACGAATGTACAGACATAAAGGACGCGGAAGACATGCATCACCCGAGCTGGTGTCATTCGTCTTACGTCTTTGTTTGAAGGCAAAGACGAGTGCGATGATGACAGCAATTCCTACGACAGCGCCCACAACACAGACAGCAATGATGAACTTGGTGCTAGTGGTCACAGACTCTGCTTCTGAAAAACAAAAGGAGGTATTGGGTGACACATTGTTACAATCTTTCTAACGGAAGAACAGCAAACTCTTGTACATGCTGTGTACTGTCTCTCTCCTCGTCTCTCCTGTAGCTCTCTGTCTCTAGGACAGGTAGCGTGTGACTTTAAAGAAGTGTTACCAGAGAGCTTAGGTAGAGAGGTCCACTCGTGACCGCAGGGGAAACTCGTCGGTAAGAGTTATCTTTCGTAACGTGATGCTAAGAAACGACATGACACAAGCAAGCGAAGACGATCGTCTGAGGCAAGGTGGACAATTTTGTTCTGCAATTAACTGTCAGAACGCCAGGTTTAAATTAAGATCAAAAGAAAAACGTTTCCACAATTTCCCAAAGGACGAAGAGAGGTAAGCTACGAATTTATTCTCAAATTACGATCCATAAGTGTGCAGTAGTTGAGAGCAGTCTACTATAACGCGTTTTCTCGATTTCTATGATTATTAAAACGACTTTACTGATTATACTGTGAAACTGTGTGATGAATTCTCACTTATCTGATTAGAAACCTATTTAAATTTGTTATAGTATTATCATTTAAGGCATTCGTCACTGGGGTGAGGTGTTATAAAAAGATTTGTTATTAATATATTCAAAAATTATTACAACAGGTGCAAAATATGGATGAATTTACAAGAAGAGATTTTGACCATCTTACACCATCTGATGTGTATGGAAAAGGCTACTGTCTTTGCTCGGATCATTTTGAGGAAAGTCAGTACAACTGTCCAACCCAAAAGAAAAGTATTGTGTGGAATACTGTACCCACAGTTTCCTCCATTCCAAATCCACCATGCAAGGTTGGTAACTTATGATTAGTAGATAATAACATATTCCAATATATATTACTGAGCCATATTTTACCAGTATGGGCCTTTGTTTCTGTTATATTTTATTTTTTTAATTAACATTTATCACGAGAGATCACTCTAATAGGCACATGAGGCTAATGATGATCATGGCTTGCACTGAAAAAGGTCTGTTTGAATGTGTGTTTGAACAGATTCTACATATAGATTTATTGGATATTTTGGCTACTGTTAACTCCTTTTCATTATGCTAATAGGTACAAAATCTGTAAATCACATTTCCATGTAGCTGTATTTGTAGGTAACTTAATTCTTCAAGAAAGCTACCAATGGACAGAATGTCCAAACCCACTTCTGCAAAGCAGCCCAGGATTTCACAGAAAGCTGTGGTCTTGCATGGTAATTGTTTTTAAATAATATGCCTTCATGCTATTTTTCATTCATTAAGAAAATATTTATAAGATGAGGGGTGATATTGTCCAGTACATTATAAGCATCTGTTTGATGCATCTGTTTGCGGTTCCCAGTCACTTAATCCCCAGACACTTCATCCCCAGACACTTAATCCCTAAACTAAATCCTTAACTATAAAAATTATGAAGTCAGCGAAAAATTTAATTGAAGTTCAAATTCAAATCATGCTATTAACTTCAACGTCATTTGAACATCTACAACATTAGTTAAAGTTTATATAAGCTAGTAAATTTAATGTTCTTCAACAATATGATATGAAAATAGTTCTTGAGTGTCGGGGATGAAGTGTCGGGGATGAAGTGTCTGGGGATTAAAAGTCTCGGGGATGAAGTGTCGGGGATGAAGTGTCGGGGATGAAGTGTCTGGGGATTAAGTGACCGGACACCTCTGTTTGCAGAAGAACAAGAAGATATTGCAGTTGAGCCTGCATGCTCTAGAACTGTGCCAGATTCTCCTACAAAAGCTTAATTAATGATGGAGATCACAAATCTTAAAGAAAAACTGAGCAAAATTCTGAGTGAGACAGTTCAGATATTAGAGTGTGCCTATTGTAAAAATATTGACCAGTTACTTCCTGGGAAAAAAGTTAAATCTCAGTTGATTCAACTTCTGTGGGAAGACCTAAAAAGCATTGACCTCTGTTGTCCACTTGGTGAGTGTGATCTAACAGGAAGTGTGATTAATCTATTTATCAATGTTTGCCTTCATTTTTCTCTTAAAGATAGCTCTGTGTCTTCTTTGAAAAAGGAACAAAAAGAAATCGAAAAATGTTGAAGTTACATCATTTGTAGCTTTTAAGCTAAAGTAATTAAAAATTGTTTTAGAACAGTGTGAAAGAAAATGTTATAAATCTTTATTTAAAGTACATGTGAGAATTATCCCTTTTGAGTATCTGCTTGCTGTATATTTCATAGTAAGCATAGCTGTTATCTTTAAATTGTCCACCAATGTTCTTACAATAAGGGATATGAATGTATATAAATATATACATTATTATCAATAGTAGTATTATGATTTGTTATTAATTATGATTATTAGTAGTATTATGATTTGTGTGAGAATTTATTGCTGCCTGCTTGTATGTAAACAGAAATCTATATGTTTCAGTATATGAGCTAGTCTTCTGAATGTGTCATGTGTAAGTCATGTGTATATTCATGTGTAATTCTGTTTTTAACTGCTTTTCTCATATTCATAAATTCTCATAAATTAGATTTTTATGGATTTTAAATAAATGCAAATTTGTGCTCATGGATGTGCTGTTTGAATTTATAAAAGTTATCCTTTTTTAAATATAGTCAGCTGTCATACATGTATTAAAACTCTCCCAACTACCCTCATCTAAGCAATTCTCATGAATAAAAGACACAAAAATCTGTTCTTAGATAAAAGTCATTTCATATCGCAAACACATAGACATTTACTCCAAAGATAAACACTGCTAGCGATGACTTTGTGTAGTAGTGGTTGAGTAGTAGCAACCGGGGCGTAGCATCACGTTTCGAAGGGACGCAACTGCGTCACTACTTTTCTTAACAATTAAGGATAAAGAAGGAGTGCACCATCTCTATATCTAAGCTCTCTGGTAAGACCTCTGATGAACGTGTGATTATCGTACGTATTGCTCCCCTACAGATTATGCTGACATGGGTAGCTGGAGTGAAGGGTCGCTATCGCCCACCACGGGGCCAGTGGGAACGTTTTGGTTTTAAAAACCAGGAATACTGCAGCATACATAAAGGTACCCTGATAGCGTTCAAGAGAGTCGACGTACGGTTATCATCAGTGCTCTCAAGGTAATTGACTATGTGAAAAGTGAGGCGATGGGGATATACTGTTCTTTACCAAAACACTTTTGGTCTCCCAACTCTTCTCTCCCCCTGAGGGTTTCAGAAAATACACGAACCGATCTGCTTGCGGAATGGATTGGGAGTTCCTGCTTGTAACTGATTCTCATATTTTCGGTCTCCTTTCATGGCCCCTTATGGCCATTCTTGTTTCTTTGGGCTTACAACCCACTCATGTAAAAACAAAAACTGTTACAGAAACCTCAAAAATACCACAAGAGCCTGGTCGGGAAGATTCCTCGCTAGAAGAGCTTATGACGCATGCTGGTGAAAGCCTTCGCTCGTCGACTCATCTTTTGACGATCAAGGCAAGAAGCAGGATAGAGACCTGGAACATATAAGAACCCTCTATGAAAGTGGCAAGAGAAATGGGAAAATACAACATCAGGGTTCTTGGGTTATGCGAAACCAAATGGAAGGAAAGTGGCCAGACTAGACTAACATCAGGAGTGTCATATGACAAACGTACACTTACCTTGCATATACACGACGTATTACACAACACACACACACACACAACGCTCGACGAGTCCCCGCAGATGACGATGAGGAAGAGATTTGTAGGAAAATCGAGTCGAAGAGGCACAAGCTGAGAGGAATGTCATTGAGAGAGTCATAAAGATGGCGGAGAAGAGCGTTGTGTGTTCCCGCTCACTCGGTTATTTGTAGAGCTACTGCTTTTGTCTTGTATATGACGTCATTTTTCTTCGCTGTAAGCGACGTGGAACAAATGACGTACACAAGACGTCAGACACAAGACGTCATTCATACACGTAACAACACAAGACTCACCACAACTCACAACAAGGAGAAACCATTATTTACTCTGGCCACACAGACCTGGACCACGATCACACCCAGGGAGTAGCACTGTGATGTCAACAAAGGCAAGAAAGGTGCTGAAGGCCTGGGAACCAGTCTCACCATGGCTCATGTCAGCAAGATTACACGCTAGAGGAAGGAAGATCGCCATCATCCAGTGTATGCCCCAACAAATTCAGGAGAGGAAGAGGAAAAAGAAGACTTCTACAGTTCCCCTCAGCCTCTGCTTGACCCGACACCAAGAAGAGATTTAAAGATTATTATGGGAGACCTAAATGCCAAAGTGGGAGATGATGACACCAACAGGGAGCTCATCAAAGGAAGACATGGCGTCGGCACCTGCAATGAAAATGCAATTCACAAACCCTTTTTCTTCCCACGCTCCAGTGTCTTCCAGCAGATGGTCATTTCTTCCTGCGTGAGCCTCTTGAATCTTCAAATTCCATTTTTCTCCCTTTGCCTCAGTCTCTCTCTCTCAGCGTTACTTTCCTCTTGTTAGTCTATCATCGTCAGCTACTGATGCAATAGAAGTATGGATATTATACAACACTGAGCCCATCGGCTCCAAAAGTATCAAGTGTTTATAAACTGAGTTAATCTTTGTCTTCTCTTACTAATGTTAAATCCTAACAAAAACTTTTGTGAAACTGTTCCTCTGCTCTGCAATTCCTTCTTACTGTTGAACGGTCTCCTTTGTACCTGCTGGATTTACAATAATGGATTAATCACTGTACACTCCTAATTACATCCCTTAATGAATTGTATGGTGCGTTTGCAGTATTACTGGTGATGAGCCAGTTTGCGTCACTGGGTTGTATGTAAGTTTGGAGATTTACCAGTTGCAGCACTATCTTCTTGTTTTCAGGCCAAGCCACTGGAAGTATGGGAAATTTCCCATACACAAAAACCCCAGAAGATTAGTCCAGTGCTGGCTGTGACAGGTCTGCTGGAGGGTGTTCCTTTGAAGGAACTTTTAAGCTATGGCGTGCCTGCACTGAAAGCCATAATTGAACAAAGAATTAAAATAAAAATGCACACAATTCAGGCAAGGTAATTCACTGGAGAGAGACGACCAGAACCGGATCTGATGATGTGTAGTTGCTTGATTAAGCGTGATGACATTAGTTGCATGATAATGATGATGATTATTATAATTATTATGATGATTGATTGATGATTGATAATTGATGATGAGGAGGATGAGGAAAGGAACTTAAAACGCGCAGCATAACGACCAAGATAGAACGCACTCTCTGCACAGACCAATCATGGTAAATGAAAGATAACAGCCAGCAGACAGTTCGGTACATATAGACACAAAGAACTACATACAAGATGAGGTACAAGAGTAGAAGGTAAAGCAATGGATAAAGGTATGAAGGGATGTAGAAACTATACACAGTGTAAGATGGAGCCGTTACATGATTGTTAAGATGACAGGGAGTTAAGAATAGTAATTCAAGGATAGTACTTAGTGAACACATGATACACATTTATTACAAAGTGCTGTAATAGTAAAGACAAACCCGAGTGTTATATTTTTTTCTCTATGATCCAATTAAGCTTAATTTTAAACCAATAGTTTCACAAATATGAGTACATAACGAAACTTAAGTTACAAAATATAATACTTTGAACATTTGAACTTCTAATGAAAAAGTAAGTCAAAATTTAAACTCACTTCAGTTGATAAACTGATAAGTAAATCTCAAGATTAAGACACATTAATGCAAATGCAATGAGCAAAATTCACTTTCACTGCAATCTTAGTGGTATTATTATTTATTCTCTGAGTGGACGCTGTAAGATTGTCTCAAGACACACCTTGGTCTCAGACCCATTAGTCTCCGTTGAGTGTGAGAAAAAGTGTCGACGGATGAATAACGATGTAAAACTGTTTTTGAGTGATGTCTCCTTGCCTTACAGGGTGCAGGGCGCCAGGTCTTTATTTCTTTTTTCCTTAAATCTATGTTACTTTTTGTGTCCACTGTTTGATCTGTGCTTCGGCTACTCCATCTTCTGGATTGTTCTCCTATGCTTTCACTTTGCTTTCTTTCCTTGGGCGAGTTGAGCTCTGGATTGCTTTAGAAACAAATTTGTCCGTCTTTAATGTCTGTTGATGTGCCTCTAGCTGGTGTTTCGCTGATCTGTTTGATTGAATAAAAGGCCAGATCATTACAATAAAATACATCTTTATTATTTTCAAAAGATACAGAAATCTTTCTTTCTTAGGAGCTCACAAGCAATAAACTAGACAACAGAGCCACTTCCCACACACCCACACAATTACGACACTCACTGAAATCCCATCCTAATAATGGTTATCAGTGGCAACAGTTATTACAGTGGGGCAGAATAAAGACAGGCTGATAGGTGGATGTATCAAGGCCTTGCTGAACTTAACAGATTCTACATTACGTAACTGAAGATGTTGAAAGCTTTTCTAACAACAAGCAGATTATTTGAAGTGTTTCATGTTTTGTCTTCAAGAAAATGTGATCAAGACGGCAAAAAAGTGAAATTAGTCCACAAAACCCCCAAAAAAGAAGCGGCAATGATTCCAAAAATATTAGACTAATTGCACATTACAGAAATTTCGGAAATATACAGACCTTCAAGTTTTCCTGTTTATGTTACATGGAAACAAAGTCTTCTAAAGAGAGACTGATTTAAACAAATTCATTTTCTTACCTTTGCATCGACCAGATAAGTCTGTGTCCACAAAAGACACGAGAATGTTCTTGTTCTCCACTTTTTCAAAGAAGAATTGTCACTACGCTAGAACAAATAATCAGCAAATTTTCTTCGCTTTCCTTGAGCGTTGCTATAGCGACAGCGAGACTTTGTGTGACGGTGTGTAACCTTTGCCCTGTGGCCGCAAAAACTGACCGACGATGTCCGAGTGATTTCTTCTCACATAAAACTGTAAACTTAGAGATTATTTATGACATGAGTCGTGTTTGTGCTGTTGTAACTGTTATGCTTGTCATGTTTAAAGTGTATTCAAAGTAATGAATGTTTTAATCTATTTGTTATTTTGGTGCATTTTTGTCAAGTTTATGTTAGTAATATGTCCTGATGTTTACTTACATTTCCTTTTTTTGATGAAAACGATGAGAGTGGCGATACCAACAGTTACTACCAAGGCAACGACGACGCTGACCAAAATGATGTTTAAAGTCTTAGCGCCATCAGAGTCTGTTTCCACCAAAATGTAATAAAAGTAAAAACAACAATTGCAATCTTGTGTATGATATATACCCTCTTCCGTTAAAACAAACACACACACACACACACACCGGTAATTTCGGTGTAATGAGCCCACCTGTATATAAGCCCCAATCTCCGGACTCGCAAAAGTGAACATGTCACACTACTTCTTTCTTCTCTTCACTCTCTAGCAGTTACAGCTACAATACACTACAAGCTCTTCACTCTATGCTATTGATTCTTTGAAGCTCCTCCCTCACCTCCCCAGACTACTTTACTGAAATCTTGTCTGTCCACACTCCTGCCCCAAACCTTGGCTCCTCATCAGACTCCCGCATTCTGTCCTCCCTCCTACAGAGACTGGCTTGTAAACCGCAAATTTCTAGAACTTGAAAGCTGCATGGAAATTATTTTGTCTCTCTTGTGGCATGAACAGGGTGTGTGTTTGAGACACTAATCTCAATGCTTCAATTATGTTCGGCTTTGATTATTAATATGTGAGCAGTGAACATTGTAACCATGAGAAGTGTTTAACATGGAGCTCATTGAAAAATCCACCGGAAATGAAAAAATGATAAAAATCCGCAAACACATCCCATGGTTGTTTAAGCAACAGGGTTTAAACCAGGAACAAAAGTTGTGGCATATAGTATACAGTCTGATTTTTGTGGAACATACATTTTTAAAACAATGTTTTGATAAAGAACTATGTGGGTCTAAAAGGTGATATTATAGAATGAGTGCAATTATAATATCAAATAGTATTGTCAGTAAAAAAGTAAAATAAAATGCCTTTGAAACGCTTTTTCTTTTATTTGAAATGTTGGACCTAAACACAAGTAAATTGGACAAAAGTGAATCTTTTAACACTACCTGTACTTTCACTTCTTATCGTGTGATCGCTTGTTGGTGCTGGTGGGGTAGATGCTGAAAATAGAAATAAAGGTTGTAGGTTGGTGTAGCTGAGGAAACAAGATTTTCACATCAGTCGGTTATGAGATACAAACATCAAATATCAACGTGCACAGAAGGATCTGACTCTCCTGATGATATACTAGTACAACACCTGTACTTGCCACGAAAAGTAGGCTTTACTCTGTTTCCTGTGCAACTTGATTCTTTTCATCTTTTATCGACATTCTCATCACTGTCCTTGCAGCGCCTAACACTACAGCATACAGAGAGAGGTCTGATGTTACGGGAATATATATCTTCATTACTACATCTACAAGGACATTTTGAGTTAGGCATATCAGTACATGTGACCTAATTACAAATGACTGAGATTTAACAAGCTGAAACTTTCAATACTACCTGTACTTTCACTTTTTGTTGTTTCTTCGCTTGTTGGTAAAGTAGATGCTGAAAATATAAATATTTTGTTGACAGTTTCAAATACAAATAGAACTGAAAGTTGGCAACATAAAGGATATTAGCTGTTTACAGATGGAGTTTGACCGATTGCTAGATTAGAGACAAAAAACTTTGTTTGTTATGATATACAAACCTCAAAGATCCACGTACACAGAAGGGTCTGACAATCCTGATTGTATAACATACACGTTTGACATAGATGGTGAAGCTTTGAATTTTCTTACTTTGATAAAGTTTCCAATAATTTACTGTATGTGTAAAGCGCAAGTGTGTTTGGGAGTGTGCATCGGAAAGAGTCCAAAAGTTAAGGCACGTGACAAGTGGTAATTTATGTTCACAGATTGTTAATACATTCGAAATAAAACTACTAGTAGTAGGGTTGAATGAAATCGATGAAATCAGTTTATGTTCTTTTTAGAGCGTCAGTTTATTTCTATACTATTTTAAAACTCCATTTCCAGAGTACGTCTATATCTATACACCCCTTAAACAAGAAAGGGTGGGGGGACTATGTACCAGTGTAGAGGTGTGTGTGGTAGAAACGTAGATGTGTTAGGGGAGACAACTTTAAATGGATAGATTCCCCAAGAGACACAAGCCGGATGGCAGAGCTTCAGTCAGAAGAGTGTGACACCTCAGGGTCCCACACCAGGTTGACTGAGAGAGGATTTAGTCACCTGTCCACCACGCCACTTGTAGACTGTGTAGAGGGTCAGTAGAGTGATGTTTTTCTTGACAGTGTTGGCTGCTTGATGATTGGATGGGGAGTGAGTGACCAATAGCATCCCTCGCTGTGTGTTTGTGAACTGTGCGAAACAAATACAGAAACGAGGACCTAGCAGGACACTCCTCGGCACGACATCAGAGGACGGAGCAGCTGGTCAGCAGTCGAATCGACTTCATCATCTGTAACGCCAACTTTACTTGTACTTCGAGATCGGATCTTAAAGACAAACCTGAATCGTTTGCGTATTTTTTTCAGATGTAGGTGAGATAGATCTCGCCTGTAAATTTAAGCTGTCGGTTTTGAATCACTCCCTAATTAATTGTCAGCTGGCGAAGTACGCAAATAGGGTTATTCGGACGTTGAAATACTGAAATTCTCTTGCTAAAGTAGCAGTTTTTCAGAACCACAAGAGTTTTGAATTCGGGGAACAACATTGTATAGGGTTCGGAGCCGTGTAGTAAAACCTCTGATCAACGTGTGAGTATGGTACGTATAGTTCTCTTGCCGTTTATGTCGACGAGGGTAGTTCAGGGTAGCTATCGCCCACGGGCCCGGTTCCCTGGGGCCACGCTAAAAATTTACATTTAAAAACCAGGGTAACTGGAACATACATAAAGGTACCCTGACAGACTACAAGAGAGTCAACGTACGGTTATCATCAGTGCTCCCCAGGTAAGTGACTACGTGACAGGTGAGGTGATGTGGGTAACATCTGACAAGACACCTAGAAAAGACAGCTACGCTAGTTGAGCAATCCTATATCTACTATGTTTTCTGTTACATGTATCTAATAAACGTGTCCTTTAGCGCACAATAACGATCAAAAAGCGACATGCTGTCAGTGCTTACAACAAGGAGACATGCAAAGAATACGACGGACAAAGGATAAACTAGGCAGACAAGGAATAAAACACAAACATCGAAGACACAGTGGAATCAGAAAACACAGAAAGTGATGGAGAGTGTCATGAATCTGCAGAAGAACAGGCGAACTAGTCAAATGACTATAATCACAACTATTAACAACAAGGCAAATGAAGAAAAAACATGTAGAACAATAGTTTGTCATTTTTTGTGATTTGATTTCATATATTATCCGTCTTATTGTTTGTTGTACGATCTCGTGTTGTAGTTAGGTCACATTTAGCTGAAAGCACCGGGTACATTCAGTCATAATCACAACAGAACAAGATGGACAAGGGGTGGAAAAGCAGCAAATTCAGTAAGTGCCATGGGAGAATCGTGTATTCAAAAATGTAATTTTCAGACCACTGATAAGTCCAATTTATCAGGTGGTAATGCCAAATACATGTTGTACAAGTTATCTAAGTTCACATCTAATATGTGTCACTAAACCTGGCAGTGTGAACCGGTAAATACAGGAATTTGAAGTTCGTGCCTAAGACGGAGGATATGAATCTGCTACAAGGGACACAAAACCAGTCACTTAGTACAGAACACGGTTGACACCCTGAGATATTTGGAACCGCTTCTGGCTACAGTAAAGATAGTGGACTGGTCTGGTGTTGTCATCTGTTGTCTATTCATCACTCAAAGACCTTTAGGAGAGGAAGGGACGCCCTAGTGGACAATAAAAAAACTGAATAACGCATGCGAAGTAGCTGACCCACTCACTAACCCTGATTCACTCATCACCGCTTAAGACATGCGCAGTGGTGTGTCTAAACAAAACAGATAAACACAGACAAATGAAGGAAACATTAGAGAAAAATATAATCTCCTCTGCATTTCTACTGTAAACTCACATTCTTGCTTTAAATTTCCCGCCTGTTATGAATGTTTACTCACCTTTATGTATACTCTCCTCGGCATAGACACAAACATCGTTTACTCTGCCATTAACTTGTACAGCGGCCATCATTGTTCCGTTCTTGCCAATGCGATAGATGTATGTTGTTTGTGACAGACCCCTGGTAGTAGTTCGCCAAAACACAAACAGAAATACAAAATATAACACAAAGTATCGTAGACACAGAACTACAAAGTTAGCAGACATTTGGCTACCACTCAACAAAAGGCGAAGTACAAGTATTAGTGAACTGTCTTTAGGTGGGTAAAGGGAAATTCACAATCTACTTACTAATCCACATCTGCAATCCAGCTGCTCAACCTCAAATGAATTAGTAGTGGTGTATGTGTGTCTGTGTGTCTGTGTGTGTCTGTGTGTGCGATGTAGGTACATACACTTCTTGAATAGTCTTGATGTAAGTTTGTTTGTTAATATATATATACCTGTCACTTGCTAAGAACGTTTTCTTTTTCATTTGCTCATATTTTTCGCTGTTGACATCTTTTCAACCCTGAACCTTGCAATGAACTTTTAATCTTTTATTTCTAACTTGCGTTTATGACTAGAGCAGTTTTCCACATTCAAAGTTCCCAATGGTGAAAATAAAGTTGGTCATTGTAAAAATAAATTTGTTGCTGTAAGATAAAGAAAAGTGATCACAGCTTACTTTTCATGTCCCCAGTCCGTGACAAACAACTCATTGTGGTAGATATCCAGGCCCATAAAATTTGAGCCCTCCAGTTTAAAATAAACTTCAGAACGTTTGCTGTCCACATCCGTCCATCCTATCAGCTGTGTGCCTGCATCTGCCCAGTAAAGTCTCCTCCCTTCACGTGCACACCCATTGATCCACCCGTTCACACATTCATAAATGCATTCGTTCATCACATACATACGTATAAACACAAACACATGTATGAAAGATATCAGGAACTGAAAGATACGAATATTTACACTTACGGATCATTTTATGCAAAGTAAAGAAAGATGAGGTACAAGCAGACAACAACAAATCATCGATAAACAGGCTAAAAGACAAAAGCCTGCTTTCTACAAGTAAAACCAAATAATTATGATTATAAAAGTAAGAACAAATCTTAGTAAGTTCACATAAAAATAAGCGATAAGTTCAAGAAAAATCAGACATCTCACCTTCTGTGTCCAAAGCAAGACCAGTTGGACGTTTAAGATGTTGAGATGAGGAAATTATTGTTTCACGGTGCGAGCCATCATAGTTACATCTCTCTATTCTACTCCTGGTGTAGTCACTCCAGTAGAGGACACTGTGGTTTGTGCAAATAATTGAAGAGCGATTTAAAGTAAATTTATATTTCACGTGTTTGAATGTCTTTGAGTTATGGTGTCATCTTGCGACACAAAGATTTGTATATTTCTTTCTAATTCTCATTTACTTTTATTTATTTTTATTCTTACCTTAACACCCTTTTTCAGTAGCTCCTTCCAACTCTTTTCTAAAGTCCTAAGTATTTAAGGATTACAACGTGTTTATTATTATTTACAAAGCTAATTATAGTCACCCATTGTGTTTGTCCAGCTCGATGTCTATAGGCTGACCAATGTCTGAATCGACGACAATGTGATGAATGTTGTTGTTCAGTGGTATCATTCCTATGACCTTGTTGCCGCCGTCGGCGTAGAACAGTAGCCTCGACACAGAGTCCACAGAAAGGCCCCATAGATAACCTCCTTAAAGACAGTCAACAAATGAGTATTTATGATAATATCACACTAACTCAAATACCTTAGAGGAGTTTTGTCACTGAACCAACAATACAATTTTCTAGAACCAAATATAAATTAACAGATATAAATTGACATATATAAGACCAGGGTGTGTGTAAATTACTTGACATTGACCAATACTGCGATAATGTTAAGAGTCGCTGATGACAATGGCATGCTTTTTATGGTTTGTAGTCATTTACATATATTGATTTGAGTAATGTGCAATTCTTTTCAGTTTTTATTGCATTTTGACTGTCTTTTTTGATTACAGAATACGTAAAACACATGAAATACTACCACATCAAACATCATAGACACATAAAAATCACATACTTTTACATGTTATAAATCTAGATACATCGTTTTTATTTTTTATATATGTGAATTAGTGTGTAAATAAAATTGTTTAAGATATAATAAATCACATAGAACAGAAGTAGGCCTAACGAGACAAAGCTTACTGAGAGTCTCGAGAGAAAAGTTGAAAGTGGGCGGAAGACTTACAATCTGAGTCAAAGGTGTAGGAGTCATTAAGACATTCTTTAAATTCAAGAAACGAGTTCCGTGAAATATACTGCCATGCTCTAAAATCAACACAAGCTCCTGAATAATATAGAATTGTAAGCCCCACCTACAGGTCTTTGTAATAAGTGATATAAAATCTCTTTATAATTATTCATATGGTTTTAAAACTTTTGTAACAAAGCCTAAAACCAGGTTGCACATGTAAGCTACTTTACCTTGACCAATACTGCGAACCAGCCGAGCATCGCTGCCATCAAGGTTAGCGGATCGAATGGTCTTGTCTGCATTTGACCAATAAACACGACCTTCTACTGGATCGTAGTCAATACCGAATGGGTTGTCTAGACCACTGGGACGAATTGTAACATTACTTCCCGTGTCGATGTCTATGCGACGGATGCCGTGATAAGAGTCAGTGACAAGGAGAAACTTCTGTGGAATGATTGCTGTGGACAAGATAAAGTTTCTGACATTATTCTGACTATAACAAGAGTAAGGATTGATATTAATATAACGAACACTTGTTAGAAGTCTTACAGACGATTTTGCTTCTTCTATTAAAGGAAAAGAGTATACGATAAAAACATAAATACAAGGAAGCATAATAAAGAATACAGGCAGCTGAAAAAAGAGATAAGAGAGAGAAGAAGAGGTGAAAAAGTAGGAGAAAGTAGAAAAAGAAAGGATAAGGAAGATGAATTATCTTTTGGATTGTTTTGGCTGTAGATATTTCTTGTTGTGTTAAGTGACAGTGTTGTCTACATAGACCCTATGGACCGTAGAAGAAGGAAGTACAATATTTACAAACTAGAAAGTTTTGATCAGGGTTAGGGTTAACACCATATTACAGGCTGATAAGCATGGGGAACAAATAAACACGAACGCTGCTACTCGCAGAGGTAGCATTATCAACAACCTACAGATGATTCCGACTGCTATCTTGCCCACTAAATGCCCTGCTGAATCCATCATTACCAATACATTTACCGGCGACAATACAAAGGGGAAGGACACGCCTCCATACACCAGTGCAACAGAGGCCAACAACAGCCAGACAGCCGATGTCAGCGAGTGTCCAACTGACAGCAATGTGCAAGTATCGTCCCCACAACCCGCATCGGTGTCCCCAGCTAGTCGTGACCCAGAAACCACGCACGCGGTACCCGTGCAGACTAGTCGTGTAGAGCACGACGGCCGGGTACGCTAAAAAGGTCAAAGGGGCACAACTGCCGATGCGAAATGACAGTACATGTACACCCGAACGGCATAAGAGCAAGAACGGAGGAGCAAGCGGAAAGGGGAAAAAACAAGGCCTTTTGGACAGTTCTATAAGAAAACCTCAGATAGTGGAACAAGATCGCAACCCAAGTGGAAATAGGAAAAAAACTGGCCGTCAGGCAAGGCGTTTGACTGTTAACTTTAATTTAGAGGGCTAAACATGACTAGCATTAAGATTTGCTCAGTTAATTGTCAGGGACTGGGTAACTTACAGAAAAGGAAAGATGTATTTAACTATATTAGACAAAAAAAAAAATATTCAATACACAAAGATACACACTTTGACCCTAAGCAAGAAAGGTATATTAGATCTGAATGGGTTTACACCTGCCTTTTTGCATCCAATAATACCTCCTTCAGAGGTGTTGGTATTTTATTTAAAAATAATTTTGAATTTAAAGTTAATAAAGTGTATAAAGATGAGAAAGGAGATTATATTTTGGCAGTAATAGAAATTATGGGCGAGAACCTCTTATTAGTCAACATTTATGGACCAAATAAAGATAACCCAGAATTTTATGTGAAACTAGAACACTTAATTCAAGATACGCAGATTAGTAAAGTAATAATAGGGGGAGACCGGAATCTAGTTATGGACTCTAACAAAGATTACCATAATTACAAACATATAAATAATCCGAAAGCCTGCGTAAGCGTAGAAACTTTAATAGACAATTTAGAACTAATCGATATATGGAGATATCTGAACCCAGAAATAAAGCGATACACCTGGAGAAGATCGAACCCTTTACAACAAAGTAGGCTGGACTTTTTTCTTATTTCAGAATCTTTACTTCAATATGTAGCCAAGGCAGATATTGAATTTGGATATAGATCAGACCACTCAATGATTACTCTTAATCTTCAGTTTGGGGATAAAATAATACCTCGCACTTTATGGAAATTTGATTCCTCTCTCCTAAAGAAAACTTACTATGTAAAGGAAGTACATGAGACCATTGACAGAGTTGTAGAACAATATGCTGAACTCCCTTATAATAGAAACAGCTTATCTAAAGTTACAGACCAAGACCTACAATTAACAATACCAGATAAATTGTTTCTCGATGTACTACTTATGGAAATTAGAGGGAAAAGTATAGCCTACTCAACAATGAAAAAAAAGCAGCAGAGTTAGAAAGAAATTTAGAAAAAGAAATTAAAGGGATAGAAAATGAACAAAATGAAAATAACCCAATTTTGAAAATGTTGGAGGAAAAAGAAATCGAATTAAGATTCATTAGAGAAAAGAAAATGGAGGGGATCATAGTACGGGCAAAGGCAAAATGCTCGGCAGAGAGAGAAAAAATTAGTAAATACTTTTGTAGCCTAGAGCAAAGAAACTATGTCAATAAAAGAATTATGAAACTCATTAAAGATGATGGAAGTTGTATTACAGATGCAGAGGAAATAAGGACTGAAACTAAATTATTTTTGAAAGGCTATATCAAAAGGGAGAACTAGAACAGTGTGAAATAGATGAGTTAGTTAATGGTATTCCTAAATTGCCCGTCATGGTGGCAGAAACTCTGGAAGGAGAAATCACTATAGAAGAAGCAGAAAATGTCCTTAAGAGTATGAAAAATGGGAAAAGTCCAGGAACCGATGGGTTTACAGCAGAATTTTAAAAGTTTTTCTGGAAGAAATTAGGGTCATTTATGATAAGGTCACTCAACGAGGCCTTCAGAGATGGGGAACTTTCACATCCTCAGAAGGTAGGATTCATTACTTGTTGTAACGTCTTGAGAAGTGTGAGTTACAAATGTATGCGAGTGCATGTAAACATCTACATGTAAACCACGCTCGCCGCACTCTTCCACCTTTTTCAACAAAAAGGCCCGGCCAACAGTTACCACATTTAATATTTTAAGGAACTAAATAGTAATGAAACGTGAATGAAATAAGAAAAAATTATTTTTATCCCCTTACTGTCCTACACACCCCTATGGTTGTCCGACGGGCAGATGGGATGACAGACTGCTGTCCGGCAAATTAAAACCGAATGAATTCACAAACGGGTTACATCCCAACGAGCATGTTGATAAAGAAATCACAAAGTTCGGAGTCCGAGAAAGATAACGCCGTATCCCTGGTATCGGTGTAGTCGATATACTCCTATCGAACCAATATCTACACCACACCTCAACATACAAGGCGATGTCTGGGCTCCACCTCTTATGGGTGAACGTTGATGATTAACGTCGAAGATCGTTAACGAATTCGTAATCCTCTTCTGAGGTAATCCAAGGTAGATAATGCCGTATCCCGCGTATCCGTGTAGTCGATATTCTCTTATCGAACCAATATCTACACCACACCACACCATACAAGGCGATGTCTGGGCTCCACCTATTATAGATGAACGTCGAAGATTAACGTTAAAGACCGTTAACGAAATTGGAATCCACTTCAGAGGCTAGACAATTTGGTGGATTCACTGTTTGCGCTTTCTGGGCAAACTGATTCCAACCTCCTACTGTTAGACTTTTCTGCAAGAGCCGGCGTACATCCTTTATCCATCACCGCTCGGGAGAATACATTGTTGCGGGGACGTCCTCCGACAGATGTCGCACGCCTTGCAATACCTGCGCACGTCGGCAAAGATTCCGGGCCAGGAGAAGTCGTTTGCCACTTTGTATTTAGTCCTTCTGACTCCATGGTGCCCAGCCATGGGTGTGTCGTGCGCCAACCGCAGCAACTCTTGTCTGTATGCCTTAGGCACCACGATTTGGTGTACCGCCTTCCCTTCTTTGCTGTGGACTATAATATTCCCTTCCTACACCGGTAGATGGCTTCTGGCTTCGTCGCTCGACTTTCGCCTTCCTGTCTGGTGCTACCACCTTCGGCAAGCTTGGGTATTCGGGCAAGGGTGGGGTCCGCTCGTTGAGCTCGTCCCATTTCCTCTAGAGTTATGCTGCCTAGCAGAGCCTGTGGTGGCGTCGATGGTTCGTCAGTCTTTCTACCGTAAGGCCTTGTCAGCGTTGCCGCACCAACTTTCCTAACTGGATACACTGGGATTGAACTCACTGTCCCATCAGCCTCTATGCGGTAGTTTCCGATTAGTACTTTGTGGACTGGTTCTTCCATGAGCAGAACCTCAGTGGGCCCGTGGAAATATGGAGTGTCTAACGTTACCATCGCAATTGGGAATGTCCTCTTTTCTGACGACGAGGCTAAAGTGACTTCAACTGTCTTTCCTGTTTTGCATCTCTCGGGCACCAGGTCTGACTGTGCGGCAGTGTCTCTCTGTGCAGCCACCCTTTGTCCCTCAATAATTACTTCACACTCGAATGAGAGTGTTATTTCACAACAAGCTGCGCACAACATTTTATAATCACTTTCCTTGTGATTTGTTGTCTAAGGAAAGTCTTGAACCACTGCAGCCGCTACCTGATGCATCTGCGTGCAGTTTCTCGCAAGATGGTCACCACAACATATAAAGCAGATTCTCTTCTTCTCACCCTCTTTATAATGCTGGAATTGTCTAGTTGGCATCGGTCTAGCTTTGCTGTTTGATACAAACTTAGTTTCTTCCTGTGACTTCCCTTCAGATGCACCCTCATCATGATAGAGCTCAAATCTCTTCAGCCTCTCTCGATCACTGCAGGTTGCCTGTTTCACGGATTCAAACACTAGCGCATGTTTTAACGCTTCTTGCGCTGTGGCTGGTTCGCGTTCCATGATAAACCTCGCTTGGTCTAGGCCCTAGGGGAAGACCTGCGATAAATTTTTCTTGAAGGAACATGTCTCTTATTTCCTCATAAGTACTTTTCCTCCCTGCTAGCTCCTGCCACCTGGACAACCACATATCAATTTTGGCAAGATGTTCTTGGGTGGTTTCGTCCTGTATTTTCTTGGCGTCTCTGAACCTTTTCCGGTACTCGTCTGCTGTCAGACGAAATCTGTTGAGCAGGGCCTTCTTTAAGATATCATAGTCATTGGCATCATCATCGTCTAGCCGGCTATATACTTCGCCGGCCTTGCCTTTCAACAGTGCACCTAAATGTGGAGCCCACTGGTCTTCAGGCCACCCCTGCACTTTTGCAGATCTTTCGAATTTTCTTAGATAGGCTTCAAGGTCGTCGCGATTTTCAAAATATGGGAGCTTGATTTTCAGCTCTTGCTGATGTCCGGAACTAGAGCGTGACGGGTTTGCTGCATTTTCAGTTGTATCGCCATCCATTTGGATGCGTAGCCTCTGCAGCTCAAATTCTCTTTCTACCTGTCGCTCCTCTACTTCAGCCTGGAACCTGCGCTGTTCCGCCTCTGCTTCAGCTTGGCGCTGTTCTTTAATGTAGTTTACAAGCTCGACACCTTTGAGACCGAGAGCTTCCCCTTCAGCCTTTGCTCGAGCGAACGTGGAGTCTAATTCTTCCTCGTCGACGTTATCTCGAGATCTGCCACTCCTTGGCATGTTTATTTATAGTGGGAGAAAACCTTTTGGAAGAATCAGAGGTTGGCGCTGCTGCGCTTTCCGAGCTACGCTGCTATGTGCAAACTGCACTAAAAAAATAAAATGGCGGTATTACGTGTACACCCTCCTATACTCAGCTAAAATGCTGGTTCTCACACAGAACCGAAATTGAGGGTCATAAACTCTATTGGCCTGAATATCACTAACTTCCACACACCTGAAGTTTAAATGGAACCCATCAGAATTTAAAATTTTAGGGATATGGCTAAGCACTAAGTTAGAAACATGTTACACTCTAAACTTTTATGCTAAAATCATGAATACTATAAAAATTTATTTATTTATGGATACTGCTGCCTAACCCTATCCAAGATATACAAGAACTCCAAGAATTCCAAAAGCAATGCCTTAAGTTTGTGTGGGATGGAAAACCTGATCGAATAAACAGGAAAGTTGTGGTGAAAACTGTTCATAATGGAGGCTTAAATATACCTAACATTCATCAATATATAAAAGCGCTAAAGCTAATATGGATTAAAAAGCTAAATGTCATTGAACACCAATGGAAAGATGTAGTGATAAAGATATACCCAAAACTCGTAGATATAGATAAATATGGCCCAAATGTGTACTATGACACACAACATAAAAATAAATTTTGGAAAGATGTATTAAATGCTTAAAAGGAATTCTATTATTATGTCAAACCAGAGACATCAGAGGAGGTGATGGCAGAACCAATACACTTAAACAGTAGATTTCAGCCTGGCAAGAAGGCTATTTTCTTCAACAACTGGGTTAGTAAGGGGTTATATAAAATTACACTTTTTGATAATGAATCTGGAGTATTTTTGTCCCTGGGTGAAATTAATGCCAGGTGTGGAACAACAATAGATATAGTTACATACATGGGCTGTGCAAAAATAATTTAAAAATTTGTTCAGTCAATGGGCATTACAATTAGGAACAACACTGCACAAGAAACATCAAAAACTATTAAACTAATTAATTCTATAAAGAAAGGTTCCAAATATTATTACGAAATATTGACAGAAAACACAATCAGGCCCAAATGTTGTGAAAAGTGGGAAAATAAAATAGGGGCCCAATTACCCTGGAAAATAATATTTTCCAAGGTTCAAGGAATAAAAGATATTAAACTGAGATGGTTTCAGTGCAGAATTACCCACAGAATTCTAGGTACAAACTCCCTGGCAGAATATATGGGGGTAGAAGTTAATAACAAATGCATTTTTTTTTTGGCAATGAAAGGGAGACAATTGAACATCTATTTTGGCGCTGTAAGGCAACCAAACTATTTTGGACAAGCCAAGAGAAGGCAATAAAGGAAAAATGCTCTAAAAATAATAAATTAGCACTTAACGAATCCGTAATACTATTTGGATATGAAGCAAACTGTCCAATAGATAAGACGTTAGAGAATATACTACTAGAAGCAAAGTGGCTTATCTATAAATGTAAAATAGAGAAGAAACAGCCAGACTTAAGGCTTTTTATTCTGCAGTTAAATAGAAAATACAAGATTGAGGAATTTAGCGCACTTGTTAATATGAAATTGCAGGAATTTATAATAAGCTGGGCTGATTATATGAATTTTATGAGTTTATCTAAAAATATATAATTTCATGACTTTATATTAAAAAAAAAATAATAATAAAAAAATGTGACTGCCTGGTGGGGGGAGAGGGAAAACAAGAAATGTAAAATACATTTAATTTTTTTTTGCATTTAGTTTTAAAAGTCCTATTTTCTTTCAACAAACAAACACCTGGGAGGTACAGAGAAAAACAAATGTTAAACAGACATTATTTCCTCCATATTCTACCAACGATCACGTCAACTACTGTGCAACTTCTAATTGTTTTTATTGATCTGTTATTTATGTGGGTACTGTTTGTTGATTTGTTTGCAGTCTTATGCTCCAGTGGGGGCAAACAGGACTAAGAAGTCTGTTTAGTAGTGATGCTACATATGCAAACCTTTGGAATGAAAATAATGATTTCTTGTCAAAGTTTCAGTGACTAACATTTTGTTTAAGTTATTTTTGGTGTTAACTAAGATGGATCATTTAATATATCATTGCCAGAGTTTTTCTTGTGTGAATATTTTTTATGTGGATATTTTCTGAGTTTGGGAAATGGGTACTGTCAACACTTTTGAATGTCTGCATTAGAAATATGCATAATCTGTATTGAATCAATCTTTGTGAAAGAAAAATTTCCTTTAAACATTAACAAAATGCTTGGAAAAAAAGATGCAGGTGTAGGGAGCCTTAATGCTATGCTGTTGCTGAAAGTAGATCACCTCAATTTGAATTATTTTCCAGGTAATGGGTTGATTGTATGCATCTCAGTAATTGTAGTACTAGTACAGCCCAAAACTCAGGTATGATGAAAACAATATATCAGAGTGTCATGAGAACTAAGAAGTATGTTTTAGAAGAATACAAAGGTTTCTGAGACATTTGTAATCATTTGGTTGCCACATGTTATTGGACAGCGATGGTGTTTTGCTTTCTTGGTGACACATTTAATCTCTCCTACTGGTCAGTTGATACTTCAAACGGGAGTGCTTATGTCTGTGGACTGCTGGGAAGTTTAGTACAGTTTACTCCTTTTGCATGTTTCTCAGTCTCTGTCTATGCACACCTTTCTTTTTGAATGTTGTACAGATGCACATTGTTCAATCCTAAACAAATTTTTGCAGCACTCATTTTTTAATTATAACATTTATAGGTTAATTTTTGCTTGTTAATTTTTTCTACAAAGCAACTTTTTTGTAATGTTTTGTGTTTCCTATTATAAGATGCAGTATTGGTGGCGAAAATAAAAAAAAAGAAAGTTTTGATTCACAAGTTAAAAACCTCACGGTTTGTTAGTGTGAACTGAGGGTTTTTTAAACAGATTAAGCTTGCATTTCAGAAGTTAACATTTAGGAGAGACAGAGAACAGGACAGAGAGAATTAGAGGATGAGATTATTTAGTTAGTACGGGGAATGACGAGGTTTCATAATAACGACTGTCCCCTGAATGTACCCACGTCATGGTCTTGTGGACAGCCTGTGATGTGAACCTTGTGTTTTGGGAGATTTTGTGGAGTTTAGTGGTTTAACATCTTACACGACATCTACTTTGCATTTTACCGTTTGTCTCATAGTTTCTGCCTAGGGTTTTAATGAGATGCCTGTATAGAGCCCGTAAACAGCCAGAGAGGCTGATCCTTGTAGACTATAATAAAATATAAAATAATCAATATTATTGTATATTTTTTATCATGATGCTTTTTTTCTGAGTAGAATGCTTCAGTTATGAGATATTTTAGATAAAATTACTTTTGTCGTTTCTTCTCGTTTAAAAAGTAGTTGTTTTTACTGCTGTCCTTTTATTGGAAAGGCAGACATGTTGTCACGAACGCCCGGCGTTGTCGGTGGTGGGGATGTGTTGTATACACTAGTGGACACGACTGAGGGAGCGTGAAGGTCGTGTGGACGAATGAGAGCCTATAGGCATATATACCTCCCAGGTTTGAAGTGGTGAGTGAAATAATCGCATTTCTGACGAGAGTTCCAGTATAGTGGATACCGTATAATGTCATTTGACTAATTAGTATGTCAGTGGAGTTTAGCATATTATGAAAAGTAAATCGCCGTGCGAGTGTTGTCCTATCTTGAATACGGTAACACTAGTTCATCAGGGTATTTTTTATCTAAACAAATTAGAAAGAATGAGCAAGGGCAAAAGTAATTTACATTTGGGACACAAAAGGGGAAAATTTCTGATCACGTGGTTTGTTGGTTTTTGTTTTCGTTTTTTTTTTTTTTTTTTTTTTTTTGTTAAGTGGCACAGCTCCTTAGGACAACTAATTATTTCTCTGCATTCTAAATGTCCCTGACCTATAAAGGTCAAGTATACGCATTAGGGGAAGACGAAACGAACAAGAAAAAGAGCATACTTGTAGCGATTTGTAAATTGCTGTTTACCTGATGAGTAAGTTGCACTGAAGCCAGTGCCTGACTGTGAGCCAGACCTGGATCTGATCCACATGGTGTTAGACGTGGACCTCACTCTGTCCGGAACTCTCGTGTTACAGAAGATACCCATAGACGGTGACAGCTCGGAGCTTCCATCCCGTATCTTAGGATGTGAGCATAAATTCAATGAAGTTAAAAAGTAGTCATGATGATGAGTGCTAATGGCCATAACTGTTTTGTTGTTTGTCATATCAGAAAGAAACCTAAATTGACACTCAGTCACATTGACTTTCCTTAAAGCATATCGTTGTAAAAGACATACAATGCACTTGAATGCTTGAATGCTTAAAAGAAAGTTATATTAATGTTATATTTATCCTGCACTTTCCCATAAATTCTTTTTGAGCATAATTTATGTAGAACTGAAAGACCTTTAAAAATCCTTAATATAAAGTAAGAAACCAATCACAAACCTGCAGAAAATCGAATCTGCAGTCTTCAGTGTCAAAGGTCAGGAATGTTAAGGTGATGTGATAGCCTGGTGTTGTCTTTATTATGTAAATACAATCCTCGATTTCCATGGACTGTCTAGCATATGATGGAGATGAGATGAAGCCACTAGGGGAAATATATTCACCACATCCTGCAAATAAAGAACACTAACATTCTGTAGCAGTGCCCGACATGAACAAAGCAAGGTTATTTAAGTAAATTCTTAGTCTGTCTGTAAGCGTGTCTGCGCATCTCTAAATTAAATCCAAGTTGTTACTAACGGTGATTTAGGTACTTTAAGAACCACATCCAAAGCCGAGAAAGAACAAAAGATAAATAAATAAATAAAATACAATTATACTTAATGTATTATTTAAATTCATTTCTATTTCGGTTTTCTTTATCTGACTAAGAAGTTTTGCAATTAAAAGTATATCCTACTTTTGACCAAATCTAATTAGTTCTATTATGTATTTCATAACTCTATATTCTCAAAATTCACAAATTATTTGTAATTATTATTAATAATTATGAGCTTGATCAGATAATTTTTTACTTGTAATGTATCTCGAATGCCTGGGGAAGTTTAACAGGTCTTAGCAATATTCATTCCATCAGTTGCTTTTTGTGCGATGGGGGCCTGTGTGAGATTCCTTAGAAGTTGGTATGTTTTGTGCTGTCATCTTGTATTCTTCTCTACTCTATGACACGTAATTTGTTGTCGATCATCTCCTTCTGAATGGAATAGCACCTGGATACTTTTTGGTCGTGTTGTGCCCTACCTTACAGCCCTGCGGATAGTTGATGGCTGTCGGGCCCTAGCCACGCCGATCTGTTGCTGGACGAGAAGGTGGTCTGCGGGTCTTTATTGCCGGATATGCGCAATGGAACGTCAAAGGGCGGACTATTGGGCGACAAGGTAAGGATAGTACCCTGGAGTAATTTACTTTCATCCTGAGCCGTATTAGCCATCAGTAGAGACAGGGCTGTTGTAAGGTAGGTGTTGTGCTGTGGAAACATTTGATGTGTGTGGAGCCGCGTAGTGACTGTAAATGGGATTTTACTGATATGTTGCTGCCTTGACGACTGCTGGCGGACATCTGAGTGTTGAAGTATTAACATTGGCTGCAGCAAGACTGGTGCCGTTGGGGTCAACGGTCTGTATGAAAGGTGGGTTGGAGACTAGTGCTGGGGACAAATATTTACGCCCAACAATTACAGAAATTTTATGGTGAATCTGGTTCCGCAGGAGGTTTTGGCAGGAACAAATGAGGAAATATACTAAGGGCCGGAATACCGAGAAAGGAAGACGTGCCTGAGTCACTAGTGTACATCAACCAACTGAGATTGCTTGGTAATTAGTAGAGGGTAGTGTCCATCGTCTTTGGAAGGTGCGGTACTCATCCGTTTATGGAGTCACCTCGCCTAGACGAGGTATGACATCTTTCTATGTATTACTTATGGCATTGTATCAGATCATACGTAAGTTGGAAGCTGTAAACATAAGACAGAAAGATGTGTGAATAGAAGAATGTAGTTTAGACACTGTAGTATAGTGTAACCTCGAGTTACAGGTTTTAAGTGTATGGACTGAAGATCTGGAGCTCTGTTGGAAAGAGGGATCGCCTCCCAGGACCATTCCGGGATCAACGGTTTTGGTTCAACACCCAGCAGCACGTGGGCTAGGAACTCCGTGACGTCACCGCGAAGTACCTCCCCTGTGACCCCAGGAACCACCTGACCGACACGGCCAGTGTGTACGGCCAATGTGTACATCTAGTGTTGACGTCCAGTGTGTACCGCTAGTGTGTGTGTGTTCGTGTTCATGGATTGTAGTCGTGGGACATGTGGAGAGATTGCGAGCAACCCTACGAGGGACGATAAACAGAGAGTGTATTTGTGTATTTGTGTATTTGTGTACTGGATTCTTGTTGGCGAGACATGTGGAGTGCGAAGGACCCTTGGAGGGACGAGAAACTGTAAGTAAAGCACTCAGCGATGGTGTGATTATAAACTAGATAATATAACTGCAACTTTTTCTTGACGAGCAGAGCTGTGTGAGGCGTGTGTTATACATACATAGTAAGATTGGATTATGTCGAGACCGATCGGGGAAGGCCCCGGATTGTAAACATTGTCTGTATCGTTAGCTATGAGTTGCCGATAGAATATTGTGTTAAGGCGAGTTATTGTAGTTTGTAAAGTCCTGAGCCATTCGACAACCTAATAACATGGTTTGGGCAGCCTTACGCAATCGTTTTGTGCGTTTTTTTGTTTGTTTTATTTTTTTATCAAGGAACGCGTATTGGTCTGGCGCAAGTGGGCTGTAGTGCACCCGAGCCGTGACCAACACACTTCACTGGTAGTTAACTGTCCGATTGTCCTTTGTCACCTTTCTACGAGGTCCGCTAGCCACATCATAGCGCGACAACTGTTTCTCCAGAGAGTCGGATGCCCAGTATTATTTGAGTCTTGCGAAGATGTCTGGTTTGTTATTAGCCGACTTCCTGTTTACCTGTATTCACTGTTGTACACATCATTATGACACGTGTCCGTTGTGTCCAGGTTCTCTAACCCAGGTGTTGTGGTTTCTCGTGGGTTTTTGCCCTCTTGGCAGTGTTCTCAATGTTAATGACTAAGTGACAGGTGAAACTATTGAAGTAATGTTTTACAAGACGATCACAAGATGACTGGAGTGTGAATGTTTTATTCAACATGTTTTATGTAATACTATAAACGTGTTATTTATTTACTGTCACGAAGGAACATGCTATCAGAGCTTGAAAAGTAATTATAGAAGGAAAACGATAGACGGGATGATAAAAGAATTATACAGATAAAAACATAAAAGACAAAAAGAGGAATCATCAAGCAAACAATAAGGATGGTGAGGATTGAATTAGTCACGTGACGATAATCACAACTATTAGCAAATAGGTAAAGCAAGAAGAAAGGTTACAAGCAATAGTTAATTGTCATTTATTGTTGTTTGATTCAATACATTAGTAGTCTAATCGTTTGTTGTATTAAGGTCAAACTTGACGGGAATGCAAAACCATGGTTATTTAATGTACGAAAAGAATTAAGTATTTATCTTTTATTCGTTTACTTTTATGGTGCTACGTTGATATAACCATTGAAATGTCCCTCAATTTATTTTAAATAAATCTTTTGCCAATTAAATTGAAAACATTTTACCTTCTTTAATTTGCAACTGACCTATTGTTTTTCTTGACAAAGGTTTGATGTTTGTTTAGAGCAAACAAATAATTTGTCATCAATAATTCTAAAGCATCTGAAAGTTTCTTTACCGTAACATTTGTAATCCAAAAATCTGATACATACCATGTGACTTGTCTAACTGAACAAGACACTTGCTTCTGTTCCCAGGAGTTGGTAGGCAGATGTATCTACAGCCTCCATTGTTGTTGCCGCATCCGCTTGGTCCTGTGTCAGGAAAGCGCTTTTATAAAATCTCACTTTCACAACACGCACGCGTCCCCTTGCGTATTCTTTCAAACATACAGCACAAAGATTTGTCGTGGAAACAAAAATAACTTTAAATCAATCAACATCAACTAAATATATACATATAGTCAGTAGATCTTCCACACAGCGATCTGCAACTCTAACAGTTCTCTTACTGTCACTGAGACGGCATACACATGTCCATTTCTATATACTTCAATCTGTCGTATGTTTTTGGAATAAATTCATTAGAGTCTTAGTTACTCACACTTGACTGATATCCACCCACACAAACGACTTGCGGCAACCACATACACGTTCCGACGCTAATAATAACAGGTGCTGACTCGGCAGACACCTACAGACGACTCAAAATATATTTGCTGGGGATCAACACATGACCCAGGCACCACAAATATACTCCAGGGGCTCACACAGATAAACTTGCAGGGATCGATACACACACAATATCCCAAGCGAACACCACACACACGTTACGTCCGCCTTTCTTCCCTGCTCACAGCCGTCTGCTCTCTTCCAAATCTTTTTCTTCTTGCGTCTCTCTACAATTTGCGTCATAATATGACGTCGGGTTCTGACGCGAAACCGCGACGCATCCAACACACTCAAAAATGCAAGGCAATAATCTTTAACAAAACGAAAGACAGGGGCAACAACCTCCTGTCCCTAATAAACTGGTCCCTGACATCCTGTGATTCGAGAAATTAGAATCTTGCTCAAATAAAAGAACTATGCAACACTTGTAAAGTTTAGGTAATTGTATCACATGAAAGTTTAGTTAATTGCATCACATGCTACATAAGCAGTACGAAGCGGCACTGTTTTATCTGACCGCAAAACAGAGTCGGCAAACCTAATCACTAACAGAAAAGAGAGAACAAACAAAATAGACAATACCTTCGGCGTCACAAAACCAGTTACTTAGTACAGAACACGGTTGCCACCCTGGGACATCGGTAAACCTCTCCTCGTAACAGAGAAAAAGTGTAAAATGTTCTGTTGTTGCCTTGTTGTTTTAGCCTGCGCCCTCAGACAGCACTTCAGAGATAAAGCGACGGATGTAGTGGAGCAATAGAGGAACTGAGTGGGGAACGTGAAGGAGTCGATCAGCTCACCACCGTTTAAAGCAAACACACGTGGTGTGACCAAAAGATTAAGGAATGTGTGAGTGAAGGAAATGTACATGAGTAGAGAAGTCTTTATTTAAATTTAAGGTGTGAGTCAATAAAGGACAGACAAATGAAAGAAGACATGAAAGAAAAATATCATCTCCTTTGCATTTCTACATTAGACTTTTTGCATTAAAGTACTGACTGTTTACTGACCTTTACGTGTTGTTTCCTCGGCATAGACACGAACATCGTTTACTCTCCCTTTAACTTGTACACTCGCCATCATTGATTTATTCTTGTCAATGTGATAGATGTGTGTTGTTTCTGCCAGATTTCTGCATAAAAATAATAACAAGAAGACTAAAACTTTCTTTCTAGTTGTGTCGTGTTCATTTTATTTTCTTGTATTTATTGGTTTAAAGGAAGCTCCCATGGTGAAAGCTGCTAGTAGTTCGTCAAAACATAAACAGAAATTTAAAATATAGCTCAAGGTATCGCAGGCACAGTACTTGAAAATGTATTTGTTCCCTATACTTGATAATAATGCAGGAATGACACAAAATGTGTAGCAATCAAAACGTTTTTTGTTAGTATGAGCACAAAATTAATAGTTTTAGATTGTTCTTTTTGAAATGGTCCGTTCACTAGTAAGAACATTTTTTTGAACTCATTATGAGTCCTATTAGTTTAGAAGTTGTTGCTGATATTATTCATAGCAGTTTGAAAATATACAAAATATTCTGTAAGAGTCTTTCGGCTGGAGATTAATATGCCAACCTGTAACAAAAACATCGCAGTGAATCCTAAACCTTCCCTAATTACATAAATCACTCGACCTGCTCACTATAAACCAAACTAGGTTAAAATGTTTCCACGTGTCTCCCTTTTCACTTCCCAACGACAGGTACATGTCACAGGGTCAGTGACCAGTAGTAAAACAAGACCCATTCATTTTAAGTTATGTGATTTATTTACAATATTTACATTTTTCATATGTTACAGCTCTTCACAAGTCCAAACGGGCAAATTTCTTTAACAAGCAACAAAGAGGGAAAGCATGTGTAATATAAGCCATATTTAATTATCTTAAAAGTGTATTGTTCGATAAATGAAACTGGGTACATGACAATGTAGCTTTAAGGCTTTTTTTCCACTTTCCTCTACCCTTTATTCCTATGTTAAAAACAACTTCGTTTATTTCTATATCCGAGAGAACAATCGCAATAACACTCACAGTTTAGCTCCCCAGTCTGTGACAAACAACTCATTTTGGTAGATATCCAGGCCCATAAAATTTGAGCCCTCCAGTTTAAAATAAACTTTAGAAAGTTTGCTGTCCACATCCGTCCATCCTATCAGCTGTGTGTCTGCATCTGCCCAGTAAAGTCTCCTCCCTTCACGTGCGCACCCATTGATCCACCCGTTCACACATTCATAAATGCATTCGTTCATCACAGAGATAAGTACAAACTCAAACACAGGTAAGTATGAGGGAAATCAGGAATGGAAAGACACGAATATATACACTTACAGTTCAATTTATGCAAAGAAAGGAAAGGTGAGATATAAGCAGACAACAACAAAACATCGATACTAGGGGTCACCTCTGACTGTTGGTAGGCAGGGATTATCGCCCTTACCCGTATACGAGATAGAAAGCGTGGAAGTGAAGACATTTAAAGAAAAAGCGTGTATGAGTGAGCGAAATGAACCCCAGGTGTATGGGGAAAATACTGAGTTAGATTATTCCCACGCCAGTCTTTGAAGGAGAGAGACTGGAGCGAATTTTGAGTAGAGAAGATTAAGGAATTGGAATAATTCCTTGTCTAGTGAGGGAATTAACCAGGAGAGGAATTACCTGGAAGAGGAATTATTCAGAGGAATTACCTAAGAGGAAGGAAGTAACTAAGAGTGAAGACGTTTGGAGTAGGATCGTCAGGAGCTTGGTGCATATGTCTAGTCAACACCAGCTGTGGCTAGTTATTATTGTGGTTATTGAAGTTGCATCGTCACCAGCGGGTGTGTCTGCCTAGTCAGCACCTACTGTTCGGAAGTCGCAAAGTTTGGAAGGATATTCAAGGAAAGTGTTTCGAGGAAAATTTCTCAAGGACGCTTATTCGAGGAAGTGTACTTGTGTGTTTAAGTGTGAACGTCTGTAGGACATCATCCAAATAGTGAGTTGAACTATTTTGTGGAACTGTTGGAGACACTTTTGTCTAATTGAAAGGAACGTCAGAGAGGTTGAAAGTCGTCCATGACATTAATGTGATGTTTATGGTTGACTGTCACGGTTTTGTATTCATGTCGAGGTGTCTAAAGTTAGCTGCCCCCCCCCAAAAAAAAAAAAAAAACCAAAATAAATACAAGCCCCCCTTCCCCATAATAGAGTCAAAAGTCCAGTACAAATCTTTGTACTTTGTTGTTAGAAAGAACAGGTGTGGGACGGAGTGTGTTGACAGTCACCTGTGTGTGTACCCGTCTCCAAAAAAATACACAGGTTAAAAGAGAAAAGCATACTTTCTACATGTAGATAGGTTGCTAAAGCAGGTAAGCAAAATCAAATAAATTATGATGGGGAAAAAAGTCAGAACAAATTTTAGTAAGTTCACATACAAATAAGCAATAGGTGCAAGTAAAAACAGACATCTTACCTACTGTGTCCAAAGCAAGACCATGAGGACCTTTAAGATGCCTGTATGCAGAAATCAGTGTCTGACGGTCCGAGCCGTCATAGTTACACATCTCTATTTTACTCCTGCTGTAGTCACTCCAGTAGATGACACTGTGGTTTGTGGGAACAATTGGAGAGTGAAACTAAATTACATTTATATTTGGTCTCAATGTCTTTAGTTGCAGCTCTCACATTTGAACACAAGGATTTTTAAGTTTTCTTACTTTCATTTATTTGTTATTCTCTCCCTTTACATCTGCGATTTTTTTTCATTTTTCCCTTTTCATTTTAAAATTCCATGTGTATCATCTTTATTAGCATTTCTCTTCTGTATACATTTGATAAATAAATTCTGTAACATTTAATTTATTTTTAAGCATCGTAAACGTAATAAAATTAATCAGCTCAATTTGGTCATCATCATTTAAAAATCTCATTATAGTACCCATTGTGTTTGTCGAGTTCGATGTCCATAGGCTGACGAATGTCTGAATCGACGACAATATGATGACTGTTGGTGTCCAGTGATATCATTCCGATGACCTTGTTGCCGTCGTCGGCGTAGAATAGTAGCCTCGACACAGAGTCCACAGAAAGGCCCCGTAGGCCACCTCCTTACAGACAGACAACAAATGAGTATTTATGATATAGATGTCTGTCACCCGTGTTTGTCCTGTTGATTAGCACGTTTGTATGACATTTGCTCTCTTCTGTGTTGTTTAATATTGCCAGGCCATGTGGTACATTGTGGACTACTGCTGATCATCTGACTCTACTACCACAGTGGCGCCATCTTGTATTTGTTGCTCTTTTTAATCTGTATGTCAGCAGCAAAGATGTAAAGCTCTTTTGGGAATCTGCTTCATAAACTTTTTCGATCTGTAAAGCAGCTTCTGTGGCATTCATCGTTGTAGGAGATGAAGTATGAGCATATCATCATCGGCAGTCTCGTCTGTTCTCCCGTTGTAACATAAATAACCACTTAGTTTTGAGACTGTGCACACGATAACTTCTCTGTAGTTTTGTTATTCCATGGGCTACATCAAACACGTTTTTCCACATGACTGTTTGTTTATTACCTCGCTCTCCTGGCGAACTTTGTTGTTAGGAGTTTTGTCTTTTTGTTTGAAGCTGTTGAATGCTTCTCTGTCAGTATGGCTGCTGACACGGGCTTCTGTGTGTATTAGACATGCTGTGTCTATTTTGTGTTTTTTTCTTTTCTGTAAAGCACTTTGAGTCTTACCTTTAGTAGAAAAATAAGCTATATAAAATATATTTACAATCACAAAATGATCTTAGATATTTTATAATAGGTACAGACCAAATGACCACGATGTTTGTAAGCCACTTTACCTTGACTAATACTGCAAACCAGCCGAGCATCGCTGCCATCAAGGTTAGCGGATCGAATGGTCTTGTCTGTATTTGACCAATAGACACGACCGTCTACTGGATCGTAGTCAATACCGAATGGTTCCTGTAGACCACTGGGACGGATTGTAACATTACTTCCCGTGTCGATGTCTATGTGACGGATGCCGTTATAAGAGTCAGTGACAAGGAGAAACTTCTGTGGAATGATTGCTGTGGACAAGATGAAGTTTCTGACATTATTCTGACTATAACAAGTAAGGTTTAACATTTAAAATGTAGAGCTTAAGTTAAAAGTCTTTTATCTCAGATACTGTCTCAGCTACAATTTTTCTTATACTAAAATCGAGTATTGGACGAAAGCATAAACAGAATAGAGAATAATATAAAAAAAACCAAATAGTGGAAACAAGTGATAAGACTACAAAAGGGCTAAAAAGAAAGAAGTTGGTGGAAAAGGAAAGAAAAGAATATATATTATATAATGTGGATTGTTCCGAATGCTGTAATTTTGTGTTGTGTTCCCTGGCAGTATTTACTATGTACATCCTACATTATTTACAAGCTATTTAGAAGTTTAGATTAGCTTTTCAAGTTAAAAAGCTTTGTGGTATTTTAGAGTTAGCTCAGGATTTTGTAAAGAGAATAAGCATACCTGTCCGGTAAACTATAAGAAAGACAGATAGAGTAGGACAAAGAGATGCGAAGAAGAAGAAGGTTATTTAGTTACTTAGTACAGGGTTAGATGAGCTTTTATTTCAAGGATTGCCACCTTATTCTACCCACGTCGTGATCTTGCTGACATTGTTTGGTTTCTGCGTGTCAATTCTGTGTGTTGGGAGATTTATGCATTGCTGTTTACCTGATGAGTAAGTTGCATTGAAGACAGTGCCTGACTGTGAGCCAGACCGGGATCTGATCCACATGGTGTTAGACGTGGACCTCACTCTGTCCGGAACACTCGTGTTACAGAAGATACCCATAGACGGTGACAGCTCGGAGCTTCCATCCCGGATCTTATCATGTAAGCATAAATTTATTAAATTTAAAACTATTCACAATGATGATTGCTAATAGAAATAAGAGTTTCGTTGTTTGTCATATCGGAAAAACACCTAAATTGACACTCAGTCACACTGACTTTCCTTCAAGCCTATCGTTGTAAAAGACATACAATTTACTGGATACTTAAAAAGAAGTTATATTAATGTTATATTTATCCTGCACATTCTCGTACATTCTTTTTGAACTGAAAGACCTTTAAAAAACCTTAATATAGAGTAACAAACCAACCACAAACCTGCAGAAAATCGAATCTGCAGTCTTCAGTTTCAAGTGTCAGGAATGTTAAGGTGATGCGATGACCTGCTGTTGTCTTTATTATGTAAATGCAATCCTCAATTTCCAGGTCCTGTCTAGCATATGATGGAGATGAGATGAAGCCACTAGGGGAAATATATTCACCACATCCTGGAAATAAAGAACAATGACATTCTGTAGCAGTACCCGACTTTACTAAAGCAAGGCTATTTAGGTAAATTCTTAGTCTGTCTGTAAGCGTGCCTGCGCATCTCTAAATTAAATCCAAGTTGTTACTAACGGTGATTTAGAAGACGTACATCCGAAACCGAGAAAGAAGAACAAAAAGAAAAAAAAATTAAAATTATACTTAATGTAATATTTCAATTCCTTTATATTTCGGATTTCTGTATCTGACTAACAAGTTTTGCAATTAAAAGTATATCCTACTTTTGACCAAATCTAATTAGTTCTATTATACATTGCATAACTGCATTTTTTCACAATTTATAAGTTATTTGTAATTATTATTATGGACTTAATCAATTTTTTACCTGCAATGTATCTCGAATATCTGGGGAAGTTTAACAGTTCTTAGCAATTGTCACGGACCATTCGCAGACACGCGCATTCGATCCACAAAAATAAATAAAGAGATCGCTTGAGGGTGGGCGACACTCCTTAGAGGCACCAATAATTATTCAGAACAAACACAAGTTTAAAAGGGGACAAATATCAACAGTAATCCACCCGTCAATAGAAACAACTCTCCATCACGTTCACACCATCAAAGTTTAACATGTCACTCTGCCGGAATCCACACGGCATCAAATGAAGAGTTGCAATAAAAATCCTTGACGCTGTCCGACAACTTATATCCACAGTGTCATCATCATACATAGCACTTGTACGTCTTTGACGAAATCCAACCAGTTAATAACCGTCTAGTCCCTGCAGCTCTCCAGTCCCCGGTTTTATGTAGTCAACTCTAATCTTCTTTCCTATAGTTCAATAAATGGTGAAAAGGGTACTTTTTGCGATACCGATGAGTTGCTGTCAGGCGGGTGGGTAGAGCAAGATCATGCCAAGATGTAGCTGGGATGAAACTAAGAGGAAGCCCCCCCCCCCCACTTCTCCGGCGGTTAGTCTCAGCTGACCTGGTGTCCTCCCTGGTGGCGGTCGGATCGTCAGCGTAAGGAAGGGCAGGGCAACCCCCTCCTTACTCACTCCGACTCCACTGCTCCTGCTCGCCAACGTCGGTGTGCAGTTTCTTGGCCCCCAAAACTTTGCACGGCGTGTTGCTCACACCACAGAACTCCCACGGCGATGACGCGGACTACAGACAACACGACCAGTGATGTAGTACATACTACATACTCCACTGTAGTACATACACAGTATTACTCCCACGGTAATACTTCCTCACAGGTCGCAGCAGCAGCGAGTTGGTGCCGAAAAAAACTACAAATCAACCAAATTGTATTCAGCCGCCCACTGGCCGCTTACCGTTCTTCCTACCTTCTCCTCCTCTATTTTTGTCGTCACCTTATTTTGACGTCACAACTTATGTCATTTGCTCAAGGACTTCCCAAATGACATCCAGCCCACTACACTCGACCAGGTCAACCACGGTTGTCTACCTTCCCGCCATACCCCCTCTACTACGTACTTATCCGCTACAGCAATATTCATCCCACCAGTTGCTTTCTGTGCGATGGGGGCCTGTGTGAGATTCCTTACAAGTTGTTATGTTGTGATGTCATCTTGTATCATTCTCTCCTCTGGTGATTAAAATTTGGGATCTTTTCTCCTTTCAAGGCTGTCTTGGTCACAGAAAACTAGGATATCGTCCGTCTCTCAGGGTAGTTTCTTTCTTTGTCTCCTTAGAAGTTCTTGGGCTGTTGACAGTAGCACCTGTTTGATGCTGCCAGCTATTATGTCTACATCATAGTCCACCAAGCTCAGTCTGGCTGTTTCAAAAGAATTTGGGGCAGTGTTTACGAGATGCTCATGGATGGCTAACACGATGTTATTATCACTCTCTATGTCAGCACCTGGATACTGTTTCGTCGTCTCGTGCCTCACCTTACAGCCCTGCGGATAGTTGATGGCTGTCAGGCCCTAGCTACGTCGATCTGTTGTGGACGGGAAGGTGGTCTGCGGGTCTTTAATTGTCGGACATGCGCAATGGCAAACGTCAGAGCGGACAATTCGAACATCTTTGCTCTCAAGACTATTGGGCGACAAGGTGAGGATAGTACCCTGGAGACAGTTACCTTCATCCTGACCGTATTAGCCATCAGTAGAGACAGGCCTGTTGTAAGGTAGGTGTAGCGCGGTGAAAACATTTGATGTGTGTGGAGCCGCTCAGTGGCTATAAAAATGATTTGCGGACATTTTGCTGCTCAGCGACTGCTGGTGGACATCTGAGTGTTGAAGTATTAACATTGGCTGCAGCAAGACTGGTGCCGTTGGGGTCAACGGTCTGTATGAAAGGTGGGTTAGAGACTAGTGTTGGGGACAAATATTTACGCCCTTTTCTGCAGACACTAGAATTCGGATAAACCATCAGCCGTTAAGAGTAACTGAGGTGGAAATTGCTTGAAGTGTTCTGTTCAGTATGTTGGTGTGAATGGCTTTGCTATAGATTTCTGTCAAATTACTTTTTTATTCCTTCTTACAGTAAAGACCTTAAGAATGACAACATGAGTTCAACACCGAAATCATAGACCGATTCTTGAAGCTTTTGCCATTCGCTTTCAAAACCATGCTAATTGTTATTGAGAAACTTAAGAACCATATGCGTGATATACAAGAGATTACCAGAGGACCTTACACACACGAAAATAGCTTTTGGGGTCTTAATATACATTGAGACTTGTAAACAAACCTTAAAAGGCGTCTAGAAACATCACCTAGCCTAAAGGCAATATTTCCACCTTTGTGTTGCGATTTGTCTGCATTTTTTGCAAGAACCACAGGAAACTGAGCATGTGGATGACAGTTGTAATGTTGTAGAACACTGCAAGGAAACGTTTCCCACAGTATCTACACGTTAGCCAGTGAACGACAAGTGGCTCACTATCCCCAAACCCTGCTATACACTGCACTGATCAAATAAATAACAAGTATTGTACAGAGACAAAATGATCAAATAACTGACAAGTGATGCAAAATACATGCAACAGTTAGCCGTAAGTTAATGGGGTCCCAATGGGGTCTGTGCTACCTGTACTCTAATGTTACAGCTATCACACTATTCCCTTTTAAACACACATTTCATCAACATCGTTGACAGTTATTATTGCACTCTCTCACTCAAATTCTGTTTGAGTCTCGGTAGCTCAATGCTGCTTTGTAATGAGATAGTAATAATGTACTCGTAGTCCATGTAACACTGTCATGGACCAGACCGTGCCTCCGTGTTGTTCAGGTTAAGTTTAACCCTTTTGCAACTTACAGACTGCAAGTGTATGTTGAATCAATGGCTAAATGGATGAGAACATTAGATGAGAAAGTTTTAACTGTGTTGCCTATGACAGAAAGTTTATTGTGAACTGCTTCAGCAGAAGGTTTTGGTGGTAAAAAGGAGGAAATTTACTCAGGCCCGGAATAACGAGGAAAGAAGACGTGCCTGAGTCACGAGTGTACATCAACCGACTGAGATTGTTTGGTAATTAGTAGAAGGTAGTGTCCATCGTCTTTGGAAGGTGCGGTACTCATCCGTTTATGGAGTCACCTCGCCTAGACGAGGTATGACATCTTTCTATGTATTACTTATGGCATTGTATCAGATCATACGTAAGTTGGAAGCTGTAGACATAAGAGAGAAAGATGTGTGAATAAAAGAATGTAGTTTAGACACTGTAGTACAGTGTAACCTCGAGTTACAGGTTTTAAGTGTATGGACTGAAGATCTGGAGCTCTGTTGGAAAGAGGGATCGCCTCCCAGGACCATTCTGCGATCAACGGTTTTGGCCCAACACCCAGCAGCACGTGGGCTAGGAACTCCGTGACGTCACCGCGAAGTACCTCCCCTGTGACCCCAGGAACCGCCTGACCGACACGGCCAGTATGTACATCTAGTGTTGACGTCCAGTGTGTACCGCTAGTGTGTGTGTGTGTGTTCGTGTTCATGAATTGTAGTCATGGGACATGTGGAGAGATTGCGAGCTACCCTACGAAGGACGATAAACAGTGAGTGTGTTTGTGTATTTGTGTATTTGTGTATTTGTGTGTTTGTGTATTTGTGTATTTGTGTATTTGTGTGTTGGATTCTTGTTGGCGAGACATGTGGAGTGCGAAGGACCCTTGGAGGGACGAGAAACTGTAAGTAAAGCACCAGCGATGGTGCGATTATAAACTAGATAATATAACTGCAACTTTTTCTTGACGAGCAGAGCTGTGTGAGGTGTGTGTTATACATACATGGATAGTAAGATTGGATTATGTCGAGACTGATCGGGGAAGGCCCCGGATTGTAAACATTGTCTGTATCGTTAGCTATGAGTTGCCGATAGAATATTGTGTTAAGGCGAGTTATTGTAGTTTGTAAAGTCCTGAGCCATTCGACAACCTAATAACATGGTTTGGGCAGCCTCACGCAATCGTTTTGTGCGTTTTTTGTTTGTTGTTTTTTTTTTTTTTTTTTTTTTTTTTTTTGTTTTTTGTTTTTTTATCAAGGAACGCGTATTGGTCTGGCCCAAGTGGGCTGTAGTGCACCCGAGCCGTGACAAACACACTTCACTGGTAGTTAACTGTCCTTCGTCACCTTTCTACGAGGTCCGCCAACCACATCATAGTGCGACAACTGTTTCTCCAGAGACTTGAATGCCCAGTATTATTTCAGTCTTGCGAAGATGTCTGGTTTGTTATTAGCCGACTTCCTGTTTACCTGTATTCACTGTTGTACACATCATTATGACACGTGTCCGTTGTGTCCAGGTTCTCTAACCCAGGTGTTGTGGTTTCACGTGAGTCTTTGCCCTCTTGGCAGTGCTCTCAATGTTAATGACAGACAAGTAAAACTATTGAAGTAATGTTTTACAAGACGATCACAAGATGACTGGAGTGTGAATGTTTTATTCAACATGTTTTATGTAATACTATAAACGTGTTATTTATTTACTGTCACGAAGGAACATGCTATCAGAGCTTGAAAAGTAATTATAGAAGGAAAACGATAGACGGGATGATAAAAGAATTATACAGATAAAAACATAAAAGACAAAAAGAGGAATCATCAAGCAAACAATAAGGATGGTGAGGATTGAATTAGTCACGTGACGATAATCACAACTAATAGCAAATAGGTAAAGCAAGAAGAAAGGTTACAGACAATAGTTAATTGTCATTTGTTGTTGTTTGATTCAATACATTAGTAGTCTAATCGTTTGTTGTATTAAGGTCATACTTGACGGGAATGCCAAACCATGGTTATTTAATGTACGAAAAGAATTAAGTATTTATCTTTTATTCGTTTACTTTTATGGTGCTACGTTGATATAACCATTGAAATGTCCCTCAATTTATTTTAAATAAATCTTTTGCCAATTAAATTGAAAACATTTTACCTTCTTTAATTTGCAACTGACCTATTGTTTTTCTTGACAGAGGTTTGATGTTTGTTTAGAACCAAAAAATGATTTGTCATCAATAATTCTAAAGCATCTGAAAGTTTCTTTACCGTTACATTTGTAATTCAAGAAATCTGATACATACCATGTGACTTGTCTAACTGAACAAGACACTTGCTTCTGTTCCCAGGAGTTGGTAGGCAGATGTATCTACAGCCTCCATTGTTGTTGGCGCATACGCTTGGTCCTGTGATTCGAGAAATTAGAATTTTGCTCAAATAAAAGAACTATGCAACACTTGTAAAGTTTAGGTAATTGTATCACATGAAAGTTTAGTTAGTTGCATCACATGCTACATAAGCAGTACGAAGCGGCACTGTTTTATCTGACCGCAAAACAGAGTCGGCAAACCTAATCACTAACAGAAAAGAGAGCACAAACAAAATAGACAATACCTTCGGCGTCACAAAACCAGTTACTTAGTACAGAACACGGTTGCCACCCTGGGACATCGATAAACCTCTCCTCGTAACAGAGAAAAAATGTAAAATGTTCTGTTGTTGCCATGTTGTTTTAGCCTGCGCCCTCAGACAGCACTTCAGAGATAAAGCGACGGATGTAGTGGAGCAATAGAGGAACTGAGTGGGGAACGTGAAGGAGTCGATCAGCTCACCACCGTTTAAAGCAAACCCACGTGGTGTGACCAAAAGATTAAGGAATGTATGAGTGAAGAAAATGTACATGAGTAGAGAAGTCTTTATTTAAATTTAAGGTGTGAGTCAATATAGGACAGACAAATGAAAGGAAACATGAAAGAAAAATATTATCTCCTTTGCATTTCTACATTAGACTTTTTGCATTAAAGTACTGACTGTTTACTGACCTTTACGTGTTGTCTCCTCGGCATAGACACGAACATCGTTTACTCTCCCTTTAACTTGTACACTCGCCATCATTGTTTTTTTTTCGCCAATGCGATGGATGTGTGTTGTTAGTTCCAGATTTCTGTATAAAAATAACACCAAGAAGACTAAAACTTTCTTTCTAGTTGTGTCGTGTTCATTTTATTTCCTTGTATTTATTGGTTTAAAGGAAGATCACATGGTGAAAGCTGCTAGTAGTTCGTCAAAACATAAACAGAAATTTAAAGTATAGCTCAAAGTATCGCAGGTACAGTACTTGAAAATGTATTTGTTCCCTACACTTGATAATAATGCATGAATGACACAAAATGTGTAGCAATCAAAACTGTTTTTGTTAGTATGAGCACAAAATTAATAGTTTTAAATTGTTCTTTTTGAAATGGTTCGTTTACTAGTAAGAACATTTTTTTGAACTCATTATGAGTCCTATTAGTTTAGAAGCTGTTGCTGATATTATTCATAGCAGTTAGAAAATATACAAAATATTCTGTAAGAGTCTTTCGGCTGGAGATTAATATGCCAACCTGTAACAAAAACATCGCAGTGAATCCTAAACCTTCCATAATTACATAAATCACTGGACCTGCTCACTATAAACCAAACTAGGTTAAAATGCTTCCACGTGTCCATTTTTCACTTCCCAACGACAGGTACATGTCAAAGGATCAGTGACCAGTAGTAAAACAAGACCCATTCATTTTAAGTTTTGTGATTTATTTACAATATTTACATTTTTCATGTTACAGCTCTTCACATGTCCAAACGGGCAAATTTCTTTACCAAGCAACAAAGAGGGAAAGCATGTGTAATATAAGCCATATTTAATTATCTAAAAAAGTGCATTGTTGGATAAATGAAACTGGGTACATGACAATGTAGCTGTAAGGCTTTTTTTCACTTTCCTCTACCCTTTATTCCTATGTTAAAAACAACTTCGTTTATTTCTATATCCGAGAGAACAATCGCAATAACACTCACAGTTTAGCTCCCCAGTCCGTGACGAACAACTCATTGTGGTAGATATCCAGGCCCACAAAATGTGAGCCCTCCAGTTTAAAATAAACTTCAGAATGTTTGCTGTCCACATCCGTCCATCCTATCAGCTGTGTGACTGCATCTGCCCAGTAAAGTCTCCTCCCTTCACGTGCGCACCCATGGATCCACCCGTTCACACATTCATAAATGCATTCGTTCATCACAGAGATACGTATAAACACAAACACAGGTAAGTATGAGGGAAATCAGGAATGGAAAGACACGAATATATACACTTACAGTTCAATTTATGCAAAGAAAGGAAAGGTGAGATATAAGCAGACAACAACAAAACATCGATACTAGGGGTCACCTCTGACTGTTGGTAGGATGGGATTATCACCCTTACCCGTATACGAGATAGAAAGCGTGGAAGTGAAGACATTTAAAGAAAAAGCGTGTATGAGTGAGCGAAATGTTCACTGAACCCCAGGTGTATGGGGAAAATACTGAATTAGATTATTCCCACGCCAGTCTTTGAAGGAGAGAGACTGGAGCGAATTTTGAGTAGAGGAGATTAAGGAATTGGAATAATTCCTTGTCTAGTCAGGGAATTAACCAGGAGAGGAATTACCTGGAAGATGAATTATTCACAGAGGAATTACCTAAGAGGAAGGAAGTAACTAAGAGGGAAGACGTTTGGAGTAGGATCGTCAGGAGCTTGGTGCATATGTCTAGTCAACACCAGCTTTGCCTAGTTATTATTGTGGTTATTGAAGTTGCATCGTCACCAGCGGGTGTGTCTGCCTAGTCAGCACCTACTGTTTGGAAGTCGCAAAGTTTGGAAGGATATTCAAGGAAAGTGTTTCGATGAAAATTTCTCAAGGAAGCTTATTCGAGGAAGTGTACTTGTGTGTTTAAGTGTGAACGTCTGTAGGACATCATCCAAACAGTGAGTTGAACTATTTTGTGGAACTGTTGGAGACACTTTTGTCTAATTGAAAGGAACGTCAGAGAGGTTGAAAGTCATTCATATCAGTAATGTGATGTTTATTGTTTATAGTCATGTTTGTGTATTGATGTCGAGGTGTCTAAACTTAGCTGCCCCCCTCCCAACAATAAATACAAGCCCCTCCCCCCCCCATAATAGAGTCAAAAGTCCAGTACAAATCTTTTTTACTTTGTTGTTAGAAAGAACAGGTGTGAGCCGGAGTGTGTTGACAGTGACCTGTCTGTGTACCCTTCTCCAACAGATACACAGGTTAAAAAAGAAAAGCCTACTTTCTACCTGTAAATAAGTTGTTAAATCAGCTTAGCAAAATCAAATAAATTATGATGGAGAAAAAAGTCAGAACAAAACTTTGTAAGTTCACATACAAATAAGCATTAGGTGCAATTAAAAAAAGACATCTTACCTTCTGCGTCCAAAGCAAGACCATTAGGACCTTTAAGATGCCTGGATGCAGAAATCAGTGTCTGACGGTCCGAGCCGTCATAGTTACACCTCTCTATTTTACCCCTGGTGTAGTCACTCCAGTAGATGACACTGTGGTTTGTGTAAATAATTGGAGAGTGAAACTAAATTACATTTATATTTGGTCTCAGTGTCTTTGATTGCAGCTCTCACATTTGAACACAAGGATTTCTAAGTTTTTTTACTTTCATTTATTTGTTATTCTCTCCCTTTACATCTGCGATTTTTTTTCCTTTTTCCCTTTTCATTTTTGAAATCCCATGTGTATCATCTTTATAAGCATGTAAATCTCTCTTCTGTATACATTTGATAAATAAATTCTGTAACATTTAATTTATTTTTAAGCATCGCAAACGTATTAAAATTAATTAGCTCAGTTTTTTCATTATCATTTACGAATTTAATAATAGTCACCCATTGTGTTTGTCGAGTTCGATGTCCACAGGCTGACTAATATCAGAATCGACGACAATCTTATGACTGTTGGTGTCCAGTGATATCATTCCGATGACCTTGTTGCCGTCGTCGGCGTAGAATAGTAGCCTTGACACAGAGTCCACAGAAAGGCCCCGTAGGTCACCTCCTTATAAACAGACAACAAATGAGTATTTATGATACAGATTTCTGTCACCTGTGTGTGTCCTGTTGATTAGCACGTTTGCCACGACACTTGCTCTCTTCTATGTTGTTTAATATTGCCATGCCATGTGGTCCATTGTGGACAACTTTGCTGATAACCTGACTCTACTACCACAGTTGCGCCATCTTGTATTTGTTGTTCTTTTTAATCCGTATGTCAGCAGCAAAGATGTAAAGCTCTTTTAGGAAACTGCTTCATAATCTTTCTCGATCTGTAATGCAACTTGTGTGTCATTCATCGTTGTAGGAGATGAAGTATGAGCACATCATTGGCAGTCTCGTCTGTTCTCCCGATAGAACATGTAGAAACAATTGGTTTTGAGATTGTGCACACGATAACTTCTCTGTAGTTTTGTTATTCCATTGGTTACATCAAACACATTTTTTCTTCATCGTTCCGACTACTAAACGATTTTTTCTAATGCCTAGCTCTCCTGGCGAACTTTGTTTTTAGGATTTTTGTCTTTTTGTTTGCAGCTGTTGAATGTTTCTCAGTCAGTCTTGCTGCTGACATGGGCCTCTGTGTGTATTAGGCATGCTGTGTCTATTTTGTGTACTTAACTTTCTGTAAAGTACTTTGAATCTTACCTTTAGTAGAAAAATAAGCTATATAAAATATATTTACTATCATAAATTGGTCTTAGGTATATTTTATAGTAAGTACAGACCAAATGACCATGGTGACTTTACCTTGACTAATTCTGCGAACCAGCCGAGCATCGCTGCCATCAAGGTTAGCGGATCGAATGGTCTTGTCCCGTGTATTTGACCAATAGACACGACCGTCTACTGGATCGTAGTCAATACCTAATGGGTTCCGTAGACCACTGGGACGAATTGTAACATTACTTCCCGTGTCGATGTCTATGCGACGGATGCCGTTATACGAGTCAGTGACAAGGAGAAACTTCTGTGGAATGATTGCTGTGGACAAGATGAAGTTTCTGACATTAGTCTCACCATAACAATAGTAATGTTTAACATTTAACATGTAGTTAAAAGTCTGTTATCTCAAATACTGTCTCAGCTACAATTTTTCTTAATCTTAATTAGAATATAGGACGAAAACATAAACAGAAGAGAGAATAATAGAAAATGCAGAAAATTGATAAAAGTGATCACACGAAAGAAGAGGCAAAAGGAAAGAGGAAGGAGGACAAGGAAAGAAAAAGAAAATATATATATTGTGTGGATAGTTCCGGCTATCGCAATTTTGTGTTGTATTAACTCGCAGTATTTATTATGTAGATCCTGTGGTATTTACAATTATAACGAACCATTCAGTTTTTATTAGCTGGACACGTTAAAAACCTTCGGTATTTTATTGTTAGCTGAGGATTTTATAAAAGTGAATAAACCTGCATGTCCGAAGTTAACTATAGGAAAAACTGAGAGAACAGGACAAAAAAAAACGTCCGTGGTGTGCTGTCATGTCCCAAGCATTCTGTATTCTCACTAATTTTTGGCTCGGTAAAAGGAAATATAAAATCAGTTCTTGCCTTTAGTGACAAAATATACATGTTTCTAGATGGTTGTATGGAAAACCACCTGGATAGTAGATATAAGACATGTTAAACATTCATAATATGCTATAAAAAATAGCTAAAAAATTTATTAAATTGAAGAGAGTATGTCTAGGTAAGTTATTTTTGAAGTTTAGGGTTATGATATGATTTGATCAGAATGTAAGTGGAGATTTGTATATTATTAGGTTTATATCGCCGTATAATTACAGTATATTTCCAATGCAGTCACACTAGTCGATTAGGAATTTTACTGAACAGAAAAAAGAAAGAAACAAGAAAAATGCAACAGCAGTAAAGTTTAGGATAAATAAACAAAGGGAAAGCCTCGAAGCACATGTCCTTTTAATTTTAAGTGACAAAACTCGTGTACACGATTTAGCATTTCTGTGTGCTCTACATGTCCTTGACACATACCAGACAAGTGTACTCATCAAGACAAAAAAGGAACTAAAAATTAAAAGGACATAGTTGTAGCGATTTAGAAATTGCTGTTTACCTGATGAGTAAGTTGCATTGAAGTCAGTGCTTGACTGTGAGCCAGACCGGAATCTGATCCACATGGTGTTAGACGTGGACCTCACTCTGTCCGGAACACTCGTGTTACAGAAGATACCCATAGACGGTGACAGCTCGGAGCTTCCATCCCGGATCTTAGGATGTGAGCATAAATTCGTTGAAGTGAAACTAAAATATGATGATGACTGCTAAAGTTCAGAAAAGTTTCGGTTTTTTTTATCATATCAGACAGATACGCATACCCACCCAGTCACCTTTTATTTTCTACAAACATCTAGTTGTACAATACATATCAAATAATATATATATAATAAGTTACTACTTAAAATTATATTTATCCTCCGTTTTCTTGTGAATTGTATTTTGTTGTGACTGATGTCGCTCCCTGTCACTAAGTGAATACCATACTGTAAACATGAGTACAAGGGTAGTTGAAAAAGTTCTAAGCCTCATCCAGAGGGACTTGCAGAAACAAGACATTTTTTCATAATTTTTCCATATTGACATTCCTGTGACATCAATGCACGTTCCAGCGATGCTCAAGCATTGCAATGCCATCACGGAAAAAGGTGGCCTCCTAGAGTCTAGGACCTAGACGATCAAAACTCTTCCACAGCACATGTGACCTCATCACTGTTTCCAAACTGACGACAACATAAGTGTGGGATTTAAGTTTGGAAACAAGTATGAGTCACATGAGGCTGTGTCTGGTGAGTTAGGAGGATGGGTAGCATACAAAGCCACAGTTGGCTGCTTAATCTACTACAACCTGAGCAGAGTTTAAGGGAGCATTATACAGGGCTGCCCTCAGCTTCCCTCTGTGTTTTAACTTGACGGCTTCCTTCATTTGTGTTAATTCTAATGGATAGTAGTGTTCATCAATAGTTTTTCCCCTTTCCAGCTAGTGTATCATGATTGCACCTTTAGAATTAAAAAAAAAACAGAAGCCATCACCTTGCCGACCCTACCTGCTTGAATTTGTTTAAGGCGGGAGAGGGGGGGGGGTGCGGAAAAACCAGTGTTTCAACTGTTTGCTTTCAATCTTTGATTCAGCTTTGAAGTGATGAACCCAGATTTTATTGTGAGTTACTAATATGCGATGAAAATTCTCAGGATCATGCTTGGAGTGAGTCAGAAGTGTCTTGGAAATGTCAACCTTTTCAGCTTCTGCTCTGACCTCAACATTCTTGGGGCTCATCTTGCAGACAGCCTGCTCATCCCGTTGAAATCAGTTAAAAGGGTGTGGATAATCAGAAGTAATGGACTTTTAGAGGTTTTTGGACGACCTGACTGAGGACTAGCTTTTGTGCTGACCCTACCACACTTGAATTCAGCATCCCACTTCTTCACAGTTGCATAGGAAGTGGAGTCCTCAGTGAGTGTCTGTACCATATCCTCGTGGATTTCCTTGTGTCTATTATCTTTCTTTTACAGATACTTTCTGACTGCTATAGCCTCTGTTATTTTTATATTTTAGATTTTTCGTACTACCCTTTACCTTTGTATGTGCCTCACGTGCAAAAAAACTTAATTATTAAATAGAAATGTGCATTAGTTTGTTTTTTAGTTTTATGAGAGATGGTAGTGTGTTACCACAACATAAAATATTCAGCTATGAATCTTCTTTCTGGGTGACGACTCTCGTAGGCCGTTGTGAATGGAGGTGCTAAAGATCACTTTTCTCTCGGCCAGCATTTTGTAATTTTTGAGGGCTTGCTATTTCCATTTATCACTTTAGTTAATTTTTTTTATCTTCCTTTAATTCTGTGTAATATATTCTAACTGCATTTCATTTTACCTTTGGCCTTTTAGTCCCTAACAAAGTATAAAAACACCCAATGAAATTATTCCCTATATAAATCTTCCAAATAAGTGTCAGAATAATACATGATGTATTTTATAATGCATGAAAACCCGCCATTTAAATAAATGCAAAGAAACAATCACAAACCTGCAAAGAGTCAAACTTGCAGTCATCGGTTCCATCACCAATGTCAAATGTAACAAAAGTCAAGGTAATGCGATGGCCCTGTGTTGTGTTGATGATGTAGGTACAGTCTTTATTAGGATGGTACTGACTGGGGTACAGCGGGGACGAGATGGAGCCACTGGGTGAGGTGTACACACCATCACAGGCTACAATATAAACAAAGCTCTTGTGACACCAAAGGTCAAGATTAAAATGTAAGACTCCATCATAATTAACATTTTCCTCATCACAAAGACTATATTGTTACATAAGTGTAAAAAGGACAGGGGTAAATAGGTTCTTGCTCAGTAATTTTCAGCTAAACTATTAGGACCCTTCTCTGTGACCCCCTCTTGATCTTACCTCGTGTTTTCTGTACGTGGTGCTGAATCAAAAGTGTAAACAAACACACAAGAAACTGCCTAGTCATCTTGATCTCTGAAATAAGAGCAGGAGATGAAAACATAAATTTAAAAAATAATAATGTTAGTCTATTAATTATTAATTATCTCATGTACAAAAATATTTAGAATTAAAACAGATGATAAGATTACAAACTATATTAGTCCACTTAGTGACTTCCTAGAAAAAACAAATTCCGTATTTATTAGAAACATTATTGTTAAGAGGGATAACTTTGTTTACATTATCAAAAACTGGTAAAAGGTTCCTGACAATTTTTTTCTTACCAATAGGAGATATTTCAAGTTATAAGATGAAGCAAAAACACCCTGCCTATGGCAGGGCATCTAGCAGGAGAAACCCAAGTATCTTCATAAGCCACCCTAACCTTCGATGATAAATCAGCCGCTGGGTTGGCGAGTAAAGATTTCTGGCCTTATACTCAACAATACTTAACAGTGCTACACATAACGATATGAATCTTTATCTCACTTATCTCATTTATTTGCAGTCATGAAGTTACGCTCTCTCTCTCACACACACACACAGACTACTGATGTGATGCATGTCCATAAACGCCATTTGAAAAGTTTGCCATTAATCTGGGAAAACTAATTAGCTTTACTTTCTAACTTCTGGACTGGGATTGTTGGACAGGTGTCATATTGCTCTTCCATTTTCAATATTTCATAATATTACAGATGGTAAATGGCCCTGAATAAACTTTGGCAAATATGATCACATGGATTTAAGAATAAATATGTTAATTTTTGCTATGTCCTTTATGCTTGATGATGATGATGATGATGATGATGATGATGATGATGATGATGATGATGACGACGAGGAAAAACTCACCTCAAGATGTAATTTCTCCGACTTAATAGCTCTGGTTTATTCACAATTATCTAGCGAGAAGATACACGTCTCTCTGTAATCAGTTCTGTTTCTCTGTCTAACAAGAGACAACGGTCCCCAGTAAATTTACTTCCTCCTTACAACATCTTCCTCATCTAGACTTGTTCCATGAACGCCATTGGTTCGTCAGTTTGCAAGGTTTGTCGTCACGTGACTTTCCTCGATAACTGGCTGATCGCACGCACCAGGAGGATCACGTGAACGAGACAAAGCCGCTCGTGCTGTGACTGTGTGTGTGTGTAGAAGTTTGTCGACAATACTTGTACCGCTGAGCCACACCATATACCATATAGCTGATATCAGCTTCTATTAATGTCACATCGTCAGAACATAGGAGTGAGCATAAATTAAGACATTTATTCTCGAATGAACGAGCACAAGTACGATGAAGAATTTAAACTAATGATGACAGTCTTACACGATAACATATATCTACTGGAGAACCGTCGTAGTTTCTGCCCCTTATCTGATTAGAAATTCGGATAAAACCTGGAATCACTGTTGACAGTGTAACTCCATTAAGGAGTTGGAGGTAAACTTCAGAAACAGGCTGGGCTACTAAAAGATGCCTGCTGTGGTCAAAAACAAGCTTTGGTATAAAAACTAGGATACATGAGAATTATTTGATTTTAATATTTGTCTGTCGTTGCTTGTGTTACGATTCGTTCCTGACGTTTGCCGTCATCAAACCTAAATGACTGTCATCTTTGTCAGCCAAATGCCTATTTTAGTATTGTTAAACATTGGTGAACTGGACATCAGAGCACAAACGATGTTATTACTGTTACGGTTTTTGGATAATCATAACACTCATAATTACACAGCCCATTTCTTTATCATACAGCAGTCTCAATGCGCCTCACGCAAATAAAAGCAATTACATTGTAATACAAGGCACATACATATTGAAACCCCAGTGCAAATTAATTCAAGCAAACTCCATTAGGTAATTTTTTTCGCCTGTACTTAAGTTTCTTTACTAAACTATATATATATATTTAAGTGTGTTTGTTTTTTTTCTATCGTGACAAGATGTTTACTTAGTAATGTGTATCCAAAACTTTCATAGAAGGTGCACTGATGATGTTTAGGCTTATAAGTGATTGCATTATATTAAAAAAAAAACAGTTTATCGGTCATTTCCAAACCAGATGAATTCTAACGTGGATACTACACCGAGAAAGTGTCAAGTATTTTGACTTTACATGAGCACAATGTGATCTGAGAGCTATAGCAATAGAAATTAGTTTGACTACTTTTAAATGTTGCTTCTTGATAGAAGGTAGAAAATCTGTATATTAGTTGAAAAGCAACTCTTGACCAAAGCGATGAAAGTCAAGCACTGAACTCTGGAAGACTGTAGAACAGTTGTATTCACTCATTTTTTCGTCAAAGGGAAGCAAAGTCAGAACGTTTGGAGGTAACTCGGTAAAAGCTGTGAAATGCCCACATCTACTCATGTGTGAAGAGTTTCTCCATGCCTGTTTTAGCTGTCATTGTGTTAGTTCTTTTCACACAGTCGATAGCATGATGCGCTTAAAGCAGAAGACTTGTTCCACACCTGGACAAGTTATTCCCTAATTAATCTGATATTTTCCAGCAAGTTCTAGACCTTTGTCAAACTGTCAAAAAATAATCAAATAAACGTACTACAGGGACCTGAAAACTATCCGATCTTAGCCTCACTGTGAACTTCTTGTCTTTTTGCAAGCAGCGCCTACCATAAAGCAAATTCTGGCATTGATAAACATTGGCATAGAGGCCGTAACATCTAGTAAGACTGCTCAAAACTGGTTAATTCAATGTCAAAACGCATCAAATTGCTGCTGAAGAATCTAAAAGGTAATATCATGAGCTGATCAGAGTGTATTAATATTATTACTTTAAAAAAAACTTGAACTGATTTGTTTTACTGCTTTCCGCGTTTGTTTCAATGAATTTCTACAAGGGTGTATGTGCATTTGCAGTCCAGAGAAATAACAAGTATAAAATGTACACTATAAATTAATAATAAATTACACAGATTAATGGGAACACATGCACGAAAGCAAGGAAAATAGCAAGCAAAAGTTGTATTTAGAATGAGAGATAGGATGATAAAATATCAGAGGATAAACACAGATTTCATAGGATTATAACTTCCACACGCCAGGGCTGAGCTACAGTTAATATTTAGAGACCTCCGTCCTAGTCCCGCTGCTTTTGCTGCGGCAGTACAGGCCATGGTGTGGCTGGTTGTTCTTCAAACGCCAAATGTGCAAAGTGTAACTGGTCTCATGTCGATTCTTCTCGAGACTGCTCGAAGTGGAAGGAAGAGGCCGCCATTGAGCGCGTAAGTGTCTTATACGCCGATGCTCGCTGTCCTGTACTAAGAGGATCCTCAAGAGCATCTTCTGCTGTGAGCTCCATTTCCTACTCGGCAACCGCTGTAAGACGACCGTTAGTCTCTGTGTCTATCCACACGGACATGACATGGGTTTCTTCTGAGGGTCCTGCCCCAGTCCATCAGGCTATACTTTTACATGATGTGGTGGTACCCAGTCATCACAAACATCTTAAACCATGCAAGCATCACAGTCCAAGCATCCCTCTTCACCAGTCAGAAACACTGCACGCCAGCAAGCACGCAACAAAAAACCACCAAGGAACAAGAATACCACACAGCAGACACACAAGAATGCAAGAACCAAACCAAAATCGCCAGAAAAACCCACTAATGAGCTTATCTAATGTGCACATCTCGGACTACCACAACAGCACCATCAATCCCTGTTTCTAACCGTTTTGGTTCTCTTGGCGAGCAGGGGATAGATGTGGATGAGCTATGCTTATTGTCACCTTCTCCATCCCGCCGCCTTCGGTCTTTCTCTTCTTCTCTCCCCTCTGTTTCTGGGAGGCGTTCTGCGTTTTCTTTTACATATAATCTATGTCTACAATCCTTCAAAACAACTATCAAGGAATCCGAACAATCTTTGAAGAACTCCAATGCCTAGCTTCTCCTTATTCTACTAATATTATAGCACTACAGGAGACTCTTATCCTATCTTCTCCTCTTTTTCCTTTAAGGGTTTCAAATTTTACGTCAGGACTCACAGACTCTTGTCCCTTACGGTAAGACTGCTTTTCTCATTCTCTCCCACCAACAACTTCTATTCTTTGTCAAGCTGTTGCTGAATGGTTTTCCCTGGATAAGGCATTATTATTTTCTATTTTCATCCTTCTACTCAGATTACCCAAAAGGACCTTGAGGGTCTTTTGACACAACTTTCTGCACGCTTCCTTTTACAGGGACTAACGGGCACCATCCGTTGTAGGGCGGGATCTTGACTGACCCCATGGGAGATTTGTTGGGATCAACTTTTATAAAAAATGTGATCTCTTTGACTTATGCTCTTTTTTATTTCAATGTCTCTGCCTTTTGATTTCTTTGTAAACAGCTCGCCTGCGATACTCAAGGTTGTTCGCTAGCTCAGGAAGTCCAAACTTCACAAGCAGACGTCACTAGGCTTTATTTGTGCTCAGCTCACGATAAACACCAGTCAGCAGAAGTGTTTCCGCTCAAGTTGTGGCTGGACGGTGTAGATAACACCGTGATGGAGAAACTCTTCCGAATAAATTTTCCAATGTCTGACGGACATGTGTCTCGATTTTTGCAAGGAACAATTATTATTGTTGATGATGATGATGATGATGATGATGAAGGTGCACGACGACGACGACGACGACGACGACGACGACGACGAATATGATGATGATCGCATTATTTCCATTACTCGGTTTTGCCTGTTGTGTGCCATAGTGTTTCTGTCATTTTATTGCCTCTACTTGTCTGATTTTTATTACAATAAGTGTAAAGCGATGAAAAGTATTCATTTTAAATTCTGTCTACATTGGGAGCAAACTATATATTTACACTTCAGCTTTCAAAAATGCATTTATAATTCGATATCTTTGAACAAGAGATGTGCTTTAACTCTACATCAGTTTTAGAAAGTAATGTTGCTCACTCTCTTACTTTTGTGCAAACAGGACACAACAACAAAAAAAGAAAGAGTACTTATAGAAGTGAGAAACAAATGTCATGATCTTTACGACTTCCACTCATGTGATACAACAGACACAGTCAAACAGTAAATGGTGACAAAGTAATCATTGAGAAAACATTTTGGACAATATTGTGTGTTTCATTAAACAACGACAATGAAATTATTCATTAAGAGGAACAGTCAGAAACAGCTTACAATAAGAGATAATCTGTAAAATAGTGAATACACACTGTAATATATTTGTCTCCCTTGTAATATGGTTTTGTGCCCTGTGTCTTATTCAATTAATGAACGTTGTGATAGTCTCAAGTCCTTCTTTATCATTCTCGATGCTTACTTTCGATGTGATCTAACTGGTCGATTGAAAAGCAACTAAAACTATGAATATTGTCCTTTCTCTTGGCTTGTACATAGTACCGCCCATCTTCTCTCCAAGACAACGACATGCTGTGGGTCGCGAGCTCGTTGACACTGGGACCTGACTGTCATGGAAGGTCTTTGACCTCTGGTACCGCGTGGTGGAGACATGAGACAAAGCTGTCAAGAAAGCTCTTTACTATGATCTGTTCTCTATTAGATGAATTATTCATTTTGAACTGTTCATCTAAGTCATTATCAAAGTCGGATGACTGTTCATCGGTAGAGTACACCAGTCCTTTCATTGAAAAAGTAGTCATTGATGTCTTTGATGAGTTAAATTTTGCGCTGTCCTGTCTTGGTTAGGATCTCAAGTAGTATTTAAAAGAATAAGAGCACATCATTTTTATCGAGCTCGTAATTCTCAGAAACGTGAACAGCGTAGACACGCGGAACACTAACAGTTCGAGATAAAAGTATAATAATTCCATCTCTTTAGTAATCCGGGGGTAGATGTGAGGAGAAGCTTTCAAGCTTTACACGATTTCTCTGGTGATAAGTAAGGGCTCATAAAATCAAGAGCAGACACCGTGCTGTCTTTACACAGCATTTATCTGTGGACGAATAAGGGTTAATATTTCCTACAAGAGACACCATGTCTTGCTTCATATTGGGCTTTGGTCACTTGGCTACATGTCGCTGGACTCTTAAAAACTAACCTGCCTGGCTCTTATCTCGAGTAAACACATGTCGTGTTAGAGAGTTTCTCTATGGGTTGTTTCCTTTTGAAACCATATTTTTGCTCCGTTCAATAAAATTGCGAAGCTGTCTGTGTGACAGAGGTCCCGTGAGCTGATTGTTTCTTCCGTTTTCGAGATTTTTCTTTCCGATTTCTTTCCTGTTAAAATCCGTTTTGATGCTTTCATTATGATGACAGATTCCAAAAAAAAGTTTGGTGGAATCATTTTTAAGTTCTTTGCTTCTTTTTGAAATGTAAGTAATGTCTATTAAGCTTGCAACTTTTTAAAGACTAAAGTGTTTAAACCATGTTTGCAAACAAAATTCTATATTCAGAATGTTAGTGATTTTGGCTTTCTTTGTGTCGTTTTAATGAAGGTGTTTTGCTGTTAAAGTAACAGGTTTTTAACTTTCAAATCAAATCAGACTTTACTGTCTGTCGAGGAGACCCAAGACAGAAATTTTTCTTTTGCTCACAAGGGCAGGCATACATACTCATACAGACATTTACACACACACAGTTAGGAGTAAAGGTACACCCTCATGGTAGTTGGATCTCCGTCAAATGGTCAATAAAATTTCAATACCTTATATTTCTTTATATATATATTTAAAAAATGCGTTGGCATTGCAGACTGCAACAAAATGTGTCTGAACTGCATTTCCGTCATCCTCGTAGTACTTTGTCAGCTGATACTACTATCTTTTCATCACCTGTAGGCAAACAACATTATAAATTGTCATCTGTCGTCTATTGGCCTGTGACAGAAATCCCTGCATTTCATTATTTAGATTGAGCGCAGAGAGCTCGTCTTGTTTGTTCGAAAGGGAGCGCACATTCAACAAGGTGATGGCTGATAATGGATGTCAGCAACCTCTACTCTACAGACTGTGCTTCATTCCTCCTGAGTCCTTGTGCCTTTATTTAGGATGGTGATGGCTGCTGGCACGAAGGATCTCCGGTAGGCAGCTTTCCGTACACGTGGCACATTATACTGCCTGCCTGAGGCCAACAGCTGGAAGTTGGGATGGAGAGGGCAAAGAATTCCTTAAAGTAAAAACGTGGGTTTGACTTGAGTGCAGTGTCCACAAACAATATCTGTCTTCCGCTTCCTGTAGCAGAAAGATCTGTCAGCAGCAGACATCCCCCAGTGTCAAAATGACTATGACTCATTGACATTAAAAGGTGTCATGGCTCTCTCTTTCTGTCTCTCCCGTCTCAGTTTCTCTCTCTTTTCCCTCCCTCTCTGTCACTCACCCTTCGTCTTTCTTCCTCACTCTTAATTGAGCATCTCATTGCTAGCGGATAGGCATTCAGTAACTTAATATTTTAGTTAATAATTAGGATGTTTGTTGTTGATGTTGCTCACTTGACCCCTTGAAATGGGCTTAGGCCTGATCAATAACAACTATGAAGTTCGCATCAGTATGTTTGTTACAGTCTGTGTTTGTGTCTGTTGTATTTCAGATGTTGCCATAAGAAGATGGCACTGCTTGCGAGTTCATCAGCTTGAACATGAGAAGGCATACACTGTTGTAATAGCATGCCTGAAGTTAAATAACAAAACAAGAATGCTCAAACTGTAATATCCACAGGATGAAGATGAGGAGGACCAGGATAATGATTATAGGTACAATGTATTTGTACCTGTGCGGGATGTTCCAACAAAAAGGATGCGAACTGCAGCAGGTGAATCTGCAAAGCACAGACTTGTTGATCGGTTCTTCTGAGGTTTGAAAATAATTGTGTGCTTGTTATTGCAAAGTATTACTGTATAATTAGTAGCAATCAAGCATCTTTCCAAAAAAACAGTGCATGTTGGGATTCTGGATAAGTTATGTGAACCTTTTTACAACAGATATTAATTAAGGATCGCATAATGAGTATCTCGTTCATATTCAAAATACGATAAATATGTATTTCTTGGCTTCATAATTCTACTGTGAAGTAGTTTTGAGAAGAAAGTGTGGAAGAATCACACAGTCATACACAATCATTATACAAGGTACATCTCTTACCTGAAGATATTTTATTTGTCTTAAATATTTACAGGAACTCTAAAACAGATCATACATATGTCACATGGTAACAAATATCTGTGTTTGTCTTGTTTCAAATATTTTTACCTGTTTATAAAACAACACAGTTAGTAACAGCAGTTGGTTCAGCACAGCAATGTCTAACTTTGATGTTCGTTTTTCATTGCTAATTTTTGAGTGCTCTAAATGAACTTTGTACGATGAGCACTTACATCATTTATTATTGTGTAATTACAAGTTGAAAAGTATAGTCAGTTCATAAAACTGGTCATAAGGTCATTATAAGCATTCATGTCTGTTGACATCCTTTGTAGGCTCCCCTGTAAAGAAACAAATCAAGATTCACATGTTGAAGCACACATGTTCAAGTAATTTGAGCATTTCAAAGTTCAGTTGCATGGTTTCTTTATTACATGATACTAAACTACAAAAAAAAATGATTTCAATTGATGTAAATAAGAGTTTTCTGCACATTTCTGTTACAGTAACCTCATATTTTTCCGAAGAGTAATGACAATTAAATTTCTCTCATATGACATTGATGCTTTTCTGTACTTCCTGTTAGCTCTTTGTTTCTTATTCTTTCAAATTATCATTAATCAGGTGCTATATGTTTTGTTACATAGTCAACTAACAGGTTTACAAAAAAAGGGTAAAATGTGGGGGAATATACAAAAGTTCATATAATTTAGTATTCTACTGTACTTTAGTGAGTGTGTGTGTGAAGAAAACCTTATTAAAAATGTTACTCCTTAATTGTTGTTAGAGGTAAATTTTAAGAAATATTTCAGTAATACATCCACAAATCATGAGGTGCAGCATATAGTAAATATAGAAAGAAGTGGGTGTTTTGGTTATTGACTAAAAATCTTCATCAACAGTTACTTTATTTGTTCATGTGCACAGTAGTTAGTTAACATATTGTTACAAACTTTGTGAACTGTCTGCCACTTCGTTTTCCACCAGCTCAACAAAATTTGATGAGGCAAATGAAGTTGATGGACTGTCTGCGATGATCCCATCTACTTGGTTAACAAAGCTGTTGTTGTAGGTTAAGTACTCAACATGACAAGACAATGACAAATTTCCTAAATGTTACTCCAGAAATGTAATAATTAACTGTTGGCTGTTGGCATGAAATTTACTGTTACATAATTTATCCTAGTCGTAAAATCTGAAATACTTGACATTGTATATCATCCATTTTTTTCAGATTGTACGTACATTTTAATACATTATATATTATTTAATGTTATGTACTGGCCCTCACCGATGTAAACTGGTAAAATACTAACCCTCCAGTGACAGTTGATCATTTTCGACATAAGTTATGCTGTCATTGAAGTCATTGAAGGCACATCTACACAAACAATAAGATGAAGAAAGTACCTGTACACAAATGTTTTATGTAAGGAGCTGTATACACTGACGCTGCTTCTGAAACATATAAATTTATTGGTCAATTCAAGGTGCATCAGGCTGAATAAATAGCTTAAGTCATTTAAAAATAAGTATTACTTTATTACAAAAAGTAATGACATGATTACAGTTTATTAAAAGCAAACCAGAGCAGTTTGTGCTTTTTTTTTCAGGCTGAGCATATCTTCCTGGAGAAATAAAAAAGAAGAGTTGTTACAGCATACATATTGTAAGCTCATTAAAGGGTGCAATGACTCAGAACATTATAGGCTATCATCCCTTTAATGGGAATAGAAAAAAGTGGCTAGCTACAATCAGAAGTCAAATTTCACTTAAGGTGAAAAAGTTTCACATCGATCACACTATTACAACACAAACAAAAACTAAAAAAGATTTAAAATATATTTTGATGTGTTATAAAATACATCGAGTTTGTATGCCATTTGTAAGGTTTGATCCTTCGCCTAAAATATTAGCATGGTGCTGTTGTATTCACAGTGTTTTACTTCACCACCCTCTGTGGCCTTTCTATGTTCTTCGCAAAGAAAAGAAAGAAAGAAAACACTTCAAGATATATAAAAATAGATAACGAGCATAGCCACAAGAATGTAACACACGAATTTTTGGCAAATCAAATTAAACAATGAGTCTTCAACAGTCTCTCAATTTGAGGAACAAAGTAAACTGAGCCCAAACAACTGTAAGTACAAACCTCTTCCAGCAACATCCATAATTCCTTGTTTGGCCAGTTCGCCTGTCTTGATTTATAAAGTGGTGGTACATGTTTTACATACATCTTGTCTTCATTCTCTGGCGATGATATAAATATAGAAATGACGTGCTTCGGTTTGCGCATGCGCATGCGCGGATTTCCCTCAGGCATTTTCCCCCACGGTGGAATGTCAAGGACGTATGCAAATATCGACGGTCCAATAGCTACGAGGCGTTTGAAATGGGCGACATGACTCACGCACGACTCCCCCCTCCCCCGCACACGTTTTTTTTTTGTTTTTTGTTTTGTTTTTGTTTTTTTCGCACTGACTTGCTGTACGCATGCGCGAACATTGCAAAACCCATGTGGGGAAAAAATAGTTTCGACCCGCACGTCAACTGCTAACGGGGTCAGAGGTTTAACGATGCATAAAATACCCGGCGACGCGACAAGACACGGCCCCGGTTAAAGAGAACCTCTTGCAATATAAGGGAGGTAATCTCTCATTTACAAAGATGCAAGTTTCGCAAGTTTTTGATACAAAACAATTTGTTGATGAGCGTTTCAAACTAAAACACATACACAAAGAGATCTGATGTTACGGCAATATATATATATTATCTTCATGTCTACACATCCAGATGCACTGTCGCCGGACTGACGACTTCCTCTAAGACCAACACCGCGGCCCCTAGTGCCAAGCAGTTCGTTCCTCTTTGGTGTTCCAGGTAAGAGGATGGAAGTTCCCAAGAGAATTTTCCACTAAAATTCTAGCTCTCAGTCGTCGGGAGCGTTGTCTATTATATCTACCTCGTGCGGTATTCTTTCTGTTTTTTTCATACACTATCCACCCGCACTCAGCCGATCTTGGAATCCACAAAAGACCGGCTTTTCTATGTGCCTTTTCTTTGGTGTGTTCATGCATCTTCATGTGTTTTCTCTGCTACTGTGCCATAACACACGAACAACACAACTCTCACGCTAGTGAAACACGTTCACCTCATTCACACGACGAGGACATACACACGACACACTAGCATTCGTTTTGACTGACACGCTCATACAGGTAAATAAGTTCAAAGACATATATTTATGTACATAATCTACACATACAACTACTATATCTATTCTAACCTACCTAGTCTACTAAAACCTAGCACCTAACTCGCTGGGGTGGGGGAAGATGGGGTTGAGTGACGCGAGCCGCTTTCCAGTGGGAACAAAGCACCTTGCGGTAGAATGGTATTTCTCACTCACTCAGAACCAAAGTGTTACTGCTTTTCCAAGCAGGACCAGCCGCATTTCGGTAAAGAGGTGCAAGCACTGACTGTTTCTCGCTATTAATACAGGACAGTTTGGGTAATATGTCACCTGCTCTTGGCGTGCGACCAGTGATGGGGTGGAACGGGATGCGGGTAGGAGGGAACAAGCATTGTCAGCGGTACACACTATCCTACACAAGCTCCCACTACAGTATGTGACATCGTATGTGTCCCCTAACTTGTTCACAGGGCTGGGCTTCGAGAGTTTTCTCCAGGTACTCTGGGTTCTTCCCCCCCTCCCTGTCTCTTAAAGTACGAAATGACCTCAGGGTGAAAACACTTGCCTAATAAATAAACCAACCAACCAAAAAGAAAGAAAAGGAAACTGTTAACACTACCTGTAGTTTCACTTGTTGTTGTTTGATCGCTTGTAAGTGCCAACGAGGTAGATGCTGAAAATATGAACATGAGGTTGACTTTTAAAATATTAACGCAGCTACAGGTTTCAACATAAAGGTTATTTAAAGATGAACTGTATTTGATCAATTTGCAGAAAAGAAAAGAGAAGTTTTTGTGTGTCATGAGATACAAACTTTAAATATCAATACACACAATGATTTGACAGTCCTATGAAATATAAAGAATATAAGCGAAGCATAAAACACATTTTTTAGACTGAACTTTCTGTCGTGTAACGCGATCGAGTGCTGCGGGCTTCTGACACACACACACACAGACACACATACAGACACACGCACACAGACACACACAGACACACATATAGACACACACACTGACACACATACAGACACACACACACAGACACACACACAGACACACACACAGACACACACACAGACACACACACAGACACACACATATAGACACACACAGAGAAACACACAGAGACTCGAACGCCCGAAGTAAAATACAGGTTTATTAATGAGCTAATAATTTAGAGAGAAAGAAAAAAAAGAAGAAAAGGACTCCAAAAACAACGTAAACAAACGAACAAACAACACAGTCAACTAATCACAACAAATTGTTCAGCAGCCGCACAAGGCTCAGAACCGCATTGTTTTCCTTGAGCTCAAAACTAAACTGACCTCTGACGTCACAGGCTCAAACGCACCCCCTCTCCTAATCGCTGTCTGGGGCAAACACTCCGCAGCGGAAGTACCAGGTAGGCTAGAGAGGGCTGATAAGTGCTAAGCAGGTAACAAGAGGAGGTATACAAGAAAGAGGCGCTCAGCCTGTGTAAAGACGGCGATGTCCGTCACAACTAATGGCTGCAGCGATCCGTCCACGGAACTCACAGATGGCGATGACAGTGACGGATATGATGACCGATGAGGACGATTGACGAAGACGTCCGTCGGAAACGGAGACTGATGATGATTCGACAACGTTCTGGACTGAAGACCACCATTCGAAAGCACTGACTGAAATCGAGTTCGAGGATCCAGGATAGAAAATTGAAAAAAAAGACGATTTTTTTCTATTTGATTTGAGCTTTAGGAACACAACGTGGTACAGTTCAATGCTCTCCGGAACTGAGCACAAACCTCTCCCACGTTAGGTAGCTCCTCCAGTGCCTGTATTACAAAATTCTCACCTGTCAGCTCGTCCGCTACGACTGACACAAAACAATCATTAAAACACATTGGAAAGAGAGACATAAAAGCCTGAGTAGAAAGGAAGCAGGGCTAGTCTAGAACTAACCTTCGTAACTCTACCATCTCCACCGTGGCCAGCGGATTTACCTAGGGCAAGAATATCCTCAGGGCCTTGTCCCTCCCATCCCTTCCTTGCCCTACCCCGACCTGTGTTGAGCCATGACCGCGACACGCAGCATTTTGTGTTAGCAGATTTTATAATATTAGCACATTTAGAGATAATACAGCTGATGCTTTTTTTTTTGCTTTCTGTGTGATATATCAAACAAAGAAAGATAAGGTAAAGGGTTTACAATTTAAAATATCATTCTTTTTCGAGCGGCGTGGAATTTATTTCTACCATGTTTTACAATGCTTTATATATGAATGGAGACCAGCACTAACGAGAACAATGTCATATTAACACCAACGGCACAAACAAACCAGGAATTTGAAAGAACAGAATACACTTCAAGAAGTTGAACAGCATTAAGCACCACTGGTCAAGACAATCCCAAATGGCGTGCACAGCAGGTGAATGAGTAAATATGAGTGAAGAAAATGTATATCTGTATGGACAGTTTTCTTGCTTTTTGAGGTGCAAGTAAATAAAGTCCAAAAAACACAGACAAATAAAGTAGCCATACGAGAAAAGTATAATCTGTACATTTCCACATTAGACTCACCATTTAAACTTAAATTTCCTGCCACTACCGAATGTTCACTCACCTGTATGTGTTCTTTCCTCGGCATAGACCCGAACATCGTTTACTCTCCCTTTAACTTGTACAGTCGCCCTTATTGTTCCATTTTTGCCAATGCGATAGATGTGTGTTGTTTTCGCCAGATTTCTGTATAAAAAAAACAATACTTAAATGAGTACAACCTTCTGTCTAGTTATATCATGTCCATTTTATTTTGTTGTATTTGTTGGCTTACTAAGAGACAGAGCCGGCGGTAGGAGGTTGCGGGGCTCTTAGAAGCCGCCACAGTATACACAGCGGGGAAATAAAAATGACGGACTGTCTCATCCCCATGGTGCACCTGTTAGTGCGCCTCCTCCCCAATCAGGCGTGGGGCCTTAGGCGGTCACCCCCCCCCCAACCGCAATCGCTGGCTCTGTGAAGGATCACATGGTGAAAGCTGGTGGTAGGGAGTGGAGACAGAGAAATACAAAATATAACAAAAAAGTCTCGTATGCACAGCACTGCAAATCAGTTTTTTTTATATAGTTAATAATAATGATGCACGACAAAGTAAAAATATTAGCAATAATGTTTTTTATAACAGGAACAAAAAACTTAGAGTTTTAAATTGTACTCTTTGGAATGATACCTTTATTTGTAAGCAAATGACTTTAATGTTATTAACAGAACTATTAGTTTATGCCGCACCTTGCAATGAACTTGTTCTACTTTAATTGTTAACTTACTGTAACTAGAGCACCTTCCCATGTTTAAATTGCCAACTCGGACCAATAAAGTTGATCATTGTCATCATTATAATTATAGAAAGCTTACATCAAGAGTTGTCTTATGTACAGAAAGAAGTTGTATTAACCAAGCAGCTACAACATGAGACTGTTCTCCTACATTACTGTGGCTTCGTCCATCGCAAAGAGCTGTGGACAGTCATGTCTCGCGCTTTGAGCCTGTCTGTAAGTGTTTGGAAGTCGCTATACAAACCAGCTTGTTACATTGTGTGGCCTTTCTATGTAAGGGTAGCATTCCTTGTCTCTGTGTTATGAACTATCCTTTGTTTATCACAACACACCCTCGAAGAAAACTATCAGCTAGAGGATTCTATTCATTAACCAGGGAGTAGCGATGATTTCGCCGCCTCCCAGTGCAATCTCAATATTCTCTCAAACACGGATGAACCTCGGATGACAGCTCCAGTAGTTCCGCCTGCTGAATTAGGTCCCGTGGAAACTGTACCTGGGGTAGAGCCCCTGTAATATCTCGGTGCTGTCCCTTTGTGACTGTGGTAGAACCACTGTAGTATCTTGGTGCTGTCCCTCTGTCGACTGCAAAGTAGATGAAAGGATGATCCCACTTCTTTCTACTTGCGAGCGTGTCTGGACTCAAGTTCCTCCGTTCTTCTCTCACTTAAGCAGTTCCTGCTCATTTTACTGGAATTAGTCCTCCATCACAATATTCGTTACACATTCATTCATTATTTAACTCTATCTTTTTCCCACACTTGTTCTATTACTAGCTCAGTATTCAATTGTTTGCATCTAAAACAGCTAGAAGTTACGAAATATTATCAGAAAATTAATAGAGAATTTACAAAAGTTTATATTGTCTGGACAAGGAATTACACTTTTACCCTTTTCTTCTTTCTCTAAGTATACAAACTTTCTTCTCCACAAAGGCTACTCGAGGAATGGCGCAACTGATAGAAGACTCAGTAAATAGTATTTATTGACATGACCACACATTCACACAACACGTTTCACCTGTATAACTGTCAGGGTGATAACCCCTCACATTGACTCCCAGACCTTTTGAGTCTACATTGAACTATAACTCTCTCTCTTACATCGCAATTATAAAAGTTCAAATTTTGCTACTACCCAGCAAAAAGGTTCAGTATAAGTATTACATAAGGAATTTTGTACACCTTGGCAAATGAAAACATATATAAAACGGTTTTCACTGTTGCTACTTGAAAATGTTGTTTAAAGCTTTTTCTCTATACTGTACCTCCTGTCCTAATGTTAAAAACAACCTTGTTTCCTGCTGTAAGACATTGAAAAATCTTAGTGCTTACCGTTCAGGTCCCCAGTCCGTGACAAACAACTCAGTGTGGTAGATATCCAGGCCAATATAATTCGAGCCCTGATGTTCAAAATAAACTCCAGTACTTCTGCCGTCCAGATCCCTCCATCCTATCAGCTGTGTAACTGCATCTGCCCAGTAAAGTCTCCTCCCTTCACATTCACATCCATTCATCCACCCGTTTACACGTCCATGATGTTGTTAATACATTCACTCTTCACATGCATACGACTGAACAGAATCGAGGAAATCAGGAATAAACAGACACGAATATGTACACCTTTGGATTTGTTTAAGCAAAGTAAATTGAGAGAAAAACAAGCAACGAATCCTTAAATACACAGGTCAAGAGAGTAAAGGGAACTTTGTAAAAGAAAATCTAAGTTTTTAAAGGAGACAGAAATAACCAATGATACAAAAAAGACAAGTAAGAAAATCTTGACATTAAAAATCATTAAAAAATACAAAAAATAACGAAACATCTTACCTTCTGTGTCCAAAGCAAGACCAGTTGGATATTTAAGATGCGAGATGGAGGAAATAAATATCTCACGGTGCGAGCCGTCATAGTTACACCTCTCTATTTTACCCCTGACAGGGTCACTCCAGTACATCACACTGTGGTTTGTACAAAGAATCGGAGTAAGATTTCAACACAGGTTTCCATATTTGAACACCTACTCAATGTCTTTAACTGCAGCTGCCACATTACAACACAAGGATTTTTTTTTCTTATTTAAAACCTTTTTTGTTTCTTCTTGTAACTTTTATCCAAAGTCCCGAGTGTATGATCGTTAGCATGTAAATCACACAGCTCTATATGTTTTGAGAATAAAGTCTCTAACATGAACTGTTATATTATTTGTCAGCATTGTAAAAGTATTAAAAATAAGGAGCTCAATGTGTTTATCGTTATTTACAGTCGTATTATAGTCACCCATTGTGTTTGTCCAACTCGATGTCTACAGGGCGACCGATGTCTGAATCGACGACAATATGATGACTGTTGTTGTCCAGTGATATCATTCCGATGACCTTGTTGGCGTCGGCGTAGAATAGTAGCCTCGACACAGAGTCCACAGAAAGGCCCAGTAGATACTCTCCTTAGAGACAGTTAACCAAAGAGTATCTATGATAATATCACTACTTCCAAAAAAAAAAAAAAAAAAAAAAAAAAGAGAGAAATTGGGTCACTGAACCAATAACACACATTACTAGAACGAAATCGAAAGAGTCCTGACCTCCCACGTTAGTAAGTAAAGTTTTAATTTTGTCCGGATGTTGTGTAACCATTAATATACTTAGTCCATCGGACTATACGTCTCAATGAACATTTATTTTGAATGTTTTCAATAGAAACACAATTTAATAATTTACCTTAGATTTACAACAAAGTGCAATTTCACAATGGAGTAAAACAAAGTAAGAATTATTTCTTTTCTAAACTTTATAAATTTGGTGTCTCATCCTGCCGTATTTATTATTTAGGATTTATTTGTAAACACTTTCAATTTTTGCGTATAGTGGTATACTAATCAAATGCCAGGGGTGAATGTGTTAATTTCTTTTTAATTACCTAACTATTATATTGCTTCTAGAACTTGTGCCACCGTGGCTTGCTTTGGTTTTCGGATTTTTGGCTTTGTGTTACCTTATGCAGGTATACACGAGGAGGCTTGAAAAAATATACAGTGAGTGCATGATGGGAAGAATTTATTTCCCTTTCTTCCTTTTTTCTGTTGTTGCTGCTGATGTTGGTTTTAAAATATTTTTACTAGTTGTACTAAACCGACCAGTAGGTGTATGTATGTAAATGATAGATGCTACATATGATGATAGAAATATGTATGAGCATGCGTGGATATATTTTTACTATCTCAATACCCTTGGAGGGTGAAATAATAAAGAATCTTGAATCTTGAATTTTGTGTGCTGCTGTTGAATTGTCCCAGTGAACATGTTCCTATGAGTGTATTATGCATTTTATATTTGTTTTGTATTTGCCTTTAAGTAAAATATTTTAAGCTTTAACTTAAGTAGAAACAAATAAGATATACAAAATAACTTTATACTGATAACTGTTAAATGTTCTTCACAAATTTATCATAAATCTAGAGTATATGACCATAGTGTGCAGAAGCTACTTTACCTTGACCAACACTGTGAACCAGCCGAGCATCGCTGCCATCAAGGTTAGCGGATCGAATTGTCTTCTCCCATGCATCTGACCAATAGACACGACCGTCTACTGGATCGTAGTCAATACCAAATGGATCCTGTAGACCATCAGGACGGATTGTAACATTACTTCCCGTGTCGATGTCTATGTAACGGATGCCGTTATGAGAGTCAGTGACAAGGAGAAACTTCTGTGGAATGATTGCTGTGGACAAGATAAAGTCGTTTCACATTTAGGTGAAGAGTTCGCTGTCAAAGAATGTTATCTTAGAAACGATCTCACTAGCAATTTTTTCGGTTAATGAAGGAGAAAAAAGTATATGAAAATAATTGCAAACACAAGAAAAAAAATTAAGATTAATTGAAAGAAATAGATCGGAAGAAAATTGAAGAGATAAAAAGAGAAAGGAGAGACAAGGAAGTAAAAGAAAGAACAATAACTGTTTAAGTATTGATTTGGCTATCGCAATTTCGTGTTGTGATCAGTGACAGATTTCCATACAAAGACTCTTTTTACCTGAGAAGGAGGAAATATTTACACCCTAGCTTATTCGGAGCAGTTTCACAAGTCAAAAAACTTCACAGTATTCTTATGTTTACTTAGGTTTCCTAAAGGAAATAAGCCTGGATTTCAGAAGTTACCATTTACAAGAGAGAGGAAAAATAGTAAAGAGAGACGGAAAAAGGATTATTTAACATCTTGTCTTAAGAGGTTAACGATAGCCGTCCTCATTTACTAATTTCCAGATGTTGAGGTCAGTTTTTCTTTTCTCGTGTTTCAAACTATGTGTACTGCGAGATTTTAATGACTCTCGTGCCTTACAACCTGCTATTACACCTGACTTGTATTCTTCTTCTATTAGCCTCTCCGCCGTGGGTTTAATCAGGTGTCTGTTCAGAGCAACGTCTGTTATCCCAGTGGACAAAACCGATCTCGTTGCAGGCGACATTTTATATTCTTGACCATGATGTCGATAGTTCAGTCTAAGTTATGGCGATCACCCAACTACAAAGACCTTACTCCACCAGGTCCAGGTCCTTTCTTCGATCATCCCTAAGATGATGGCTTTGTTGTCTTCAAAGATATTCTTTTCATAGCCTCTTCTTTCTATGGAGTGTAGTGGATATAGTATGGTGTGATTCGACTAAATACTATGTCAATGAGGACTTGTTTATTATTTGGGATATGTCATCGTGTGATTGTCGTATTTTCAATACGTTATACGCTTGCAGTTGCTGATCTGTTTTCTGCGTGGAAAGAAGAGCTGAACAAATAATGGCAAAAACAGTTATTTTCAGTATAAACAAACTCCTATAAAAATGTAGTATGTCTGTGTGTCTTCACATCCTTGACTTATACCAGACAAAAATACAAGAGAGAGACTGAAAAGTAAAAGGACAGAATCGTAATAATTTGGTAATTGCTGTTTACCTGATGAGTAAGTTGCATTGAAGCCAGTGCCTGACTGTGAGCCAGACCGGAATCTGATCCACATGGTGTTAGACGTGGACCTCACTCTGTCCGGAACACTCGTGTTACAGAAGACACCCATAGACGGTGACAGCTCGGAGCTTCCATCCCGGATCTTAGGATGTGAACATAAATTTATTAAATATTGAAAATATTTACAATGATGACTGCTAACGCTAATGTACATTTCGCTTTTTGATCTTTATATGAATATATGAATTGATATATGAATACATATGAAGATATATGAATTGATGGTGTTTCTAAGTTGTCCAGATTAGAACATGCTTCTAAAAGTCATCCCATGACCGTCGTTACCTCACTGCCGGTGTCGAGCAACGCCATCACTCAACTGCCATGAATTACAACCTCCGCCGTCGGACACTTTCCAGTCAGGCCAGCTACACTTTATTTCCCTGTCAACCTGTTACAGACGACGGGGACAGTCACTTTCCCTGACCGGTCGGGCTGCAGTCCTCCGAGATGATGTTAATCGCCGCCGCTTGACGCTATGCGTCGCCTTCTACCTCGCCTGTTACAGCTGTTTGGGGGAGGGCAGGCTCGCTGACCGTCTAGTTGTCTCGCCTGCTGTCATCGCAAATATTTTGTTGTGTTGACAATCAGCCTCCCGGTGCCCCTCTCGTTCGCACCAATAGCACACAAGTGCCGCCGGTCGTGTGGTGCTGGTGGGGGGACATTACTTTGTTGTGCACTGTGAGGTTGGGAGGCCGCCTCCATTTACAACTGTCTGATTCGTGCGGTTTGGCGATCTATTTCATCCTCCCTTTCATCATTGCCCTCCTCTCTCTCTACACGCCGTGCGGTCTTAGAAGGTCGGCAACACAAGAGGACTCGTGGTCAGCCAGATGTCTGGACGTTTCGCTTCGAACATTGCTATTTCTAAGTCCCTTAACAAACTGGCCGTTCGCTTTCGCCTGCAAATTCTGGAGCGTTGCGGCGTATTCGTCGACCACCTCATCGCGTTGCTGTCGGCAATTGTAGAAACTGGCAATGATGTCGACATCTTTCCGTTCGCCGTACGCCTCCACTAGGACACCCAAGATCTTTCTCGGCGTATCTATTGCGTCATGCGGGAGCATCAACACTCGACTGGCAGGTCCCTCCAGCGCGCTCAAGATGTAACCACAAGCCGCACTCTGAGACATCGGGTTTATGGCGAGAGCTAACTCGACCTCTCTTTCAATCTCGTCGACACTCGTTGGTCCACCAGCAAACTACTGAAAGCGGAATAACTAGTATGCTCGTAGAGCCTCTGCTGTGCTGTCGTCCTCTGCAACCATTGTGCACCTCTCTGTTGACACTCATCCTGCTCTCAGCGCCAAAGATGAAACCGTGTGTTGGGGGGGGGGGGTAGCGTATGTGACGACAACAGACGTCCAGCAAAAAAAAAAAAAAAGGCAGAAACAATCAGCAGGAGTGCGCTAAGCCTAGTCCCGCCAAAACTAGCAACACCTCCGGACTACCCGCCCTCTACAAATCCATAAAGCGCTGAAACAGATGTTGACAAATGCCTCCAAGTTGGTGTGCACAGGAACGTAATGTTCTGCCACAAATACCATCAGGACTGGAGGCCTTGCGAATATTCACTCGCTGAAACAGCTCCACAAACTACTCATGACAAATCTCAACCTTCTGTACAGGGTGAGGAGAACTATGCACATCTTTAGCTTGCACTGAGAAGTCATGAGACTCGAAACGAGCAAAGAAACCATTAAGAGCATTAGGCAGGGCCGTACTCTCAACGCCTGAGATCGAGATTTTGGCCTTAGACCCCTTACTGCGATCGTCAATATTGGCCATGTTGTTGAGACCCTGGCAAGCTACTCGGATATTACCTGTACCAAACTGAAACTCGATTTTTGACTTGTGTTTCACCTTGACCCAACGGATAGCATCATGGACCTCTCTATGTACCAATCTTCTGTCGTGGGCAGAACCCGTGAAGAACACATGTTTCTTTTCTTAAGCACTGCTTTTAGGCCCTTGGTCACCCAAGGTTTGTTGTTAGGATAACATAAACTGCTTTGATGGACTGGTGCAATCTACACTTTTTGACTCCTAACTGTGTGTTAAATGTCTGTATGAGTATGTATGCCTGCCCTTGTGAGCGAAGACAAATTTCTGTCCTGGGTATCCTCGACAGATAATAAAGTCTTTTTTGACTTTGATTTTGATTTTGATTTGATCATATAAGAAAATAGCCAACATACACCCAGTCACCTGCCCAAGGCAAGTATTATGAAAGGACGATGCTAAGCCATTTATTACGGGGAACTGGATCGAGAACCAGTTTCGAACCATAGAGGAGAAAATAATACAGGTGTTGTTTCTAAACGACTTTAACGCATTTATGTTGATAAATTGGTATTACTATAAACCTTTTCAAAGGAATATGATTCCAATAATGCGGGCCATTCTGTGTATCATTTAAACTATTATATTTTACTCATAAAGTACAACTAAAAAAAATGTCTAATGAAATGCAGAACGCACTCACAAAATACCGTTTGCACGTAAATACCATATCTGCCCTTTAAAGGAAAAATTGATGAGTTGGTATGGTATTATAAATACCAAGGAACCGTATTGTTAATTACAATATGAAATTCAATATGGGTATTATATAACAATGCATTTTTGAAAAAAGGCTGTGTTTTCATTGATAAATAAATGTATGAAAGTTCGCTCTTTGTAAGAAAATTGCGAAAGATTTTGCCCAGGAAATGTGTCTTTTAGTTTATCTCTCCATCATTGTTACATTGTTCCCCACAGGCTCACTCATTGTTTTCCTTTTTCTCTCTTGCATATAATGCTTAGAATTTTCCAATTTTCTTACACAACCGGACTTGGACCGAGTAGGTTGGTCAATAATATCACGGAATAAACAATATAAACATACCGTTCAATATACAAAAAATAGTTTGTTTTTTTTTATCTTAGTTTATGTTTTTAACAAGACACTGCAGCCAAAAAGCAGCAAAAATTTATCCGCTTCCCTACATCAAGTTTCTCAGACTCGTTTTGATTTTTCATTTTCCATTGGTATTTATATGTGACCACTATTCTGGACTTGCTATCACAGAGCAATCCAATGTTGACTAGTCTTGTTAACCTCCTGTACTTCACTAATATTCCAGCTGCATTTTATTTTGCCTTCGGATATTTTTAAAATATAAAAAGTATAAATTATACTAACGCAATTAATTAAAGTATTATATTGCAATATTTGTAAATCTTCTAAACAAGGGTCACAATAATACACGCTGTATTTCTAAAATGACGGAAAACCCGTTGTTAGAAGAAACGTAAACAAGCAATCACAAACCTCCAAAAAATCAAACTCGCAGTCATCGGTTGCAGCCTCAATTTCAAATGTAACAAAGGTCAAGGTAATGCGATGGCCCTGTGTTGTGCTGATGATGTAGGTACAGACTTCATTAGGCGGGTACTGACTGGGGTACAGCGGGGACGAGATGGAGCCACTGGGTGAGGTGTACACACCATCACAGGCTACAATATAAACAAAGTTGTTGTGACACTAAAGGTAAAGACTAACATGTAAGACTTCATCATAATTAACATTTGGTCTTATCACGTGAGAGTTCGAGACTTTGTCGGTACGTGGATTTTTGAAGGTATGAGGACGAATAGGTTCTTGTTTATTTTTATCCAAACTATTCCTACCTTCTCTATGACCCCCTCGTGATCCTACCTTGTGTTTTCTGTACGTGGTGCTGAATCACGAGTGTAAACAAACACACAAGAAGCTGCATAGTCATCGTGACCACTGAAATAAGAGCAGGAGATGAAAGACAAGCCTAAGCAATGAATGTTAAATAGTCTCATTCAAAATGTAAATAATTAAAACAGATTGCAAAATCAAGAATTATACTAGTCCACCTAGTGACTTCATAGAAAACAAACGAATTCCATGTTTATTACATAAAGTATTATTAAGAGGGTTAGCCCTCTTTTTTTACATTATTACAAACTTCATGACCAGAGAGGTACCGGAGTATATGTGTGAGCTGATTCTAACATGTACAACCTCATTTTGCTTTTCTTGTTTTAATAATAATTGTTTCTGTTGTACAACTGTGTTGTCGGTTGTGTTTGCATAATCGGGTGTAAGGGGTTACCTGCGCCTACAAATGGGGAAGAGTAGGTGTAAGAGGGAGAAAGTGGTTGGAAGCGAGGCAGAAGTCTCCTCTTTGCCTTTGGGCGAGTTGGGTCCACCCTTTCCCCACACATTCGTCAAAAGTTAATACCAAAAAAAGCAGTCTTGCATTCGCTTTTGTTTTTTTTTTACATGGTTACATAATGTATTCAAAGTAAATTAATAACTTAGCATCTTCAGTAAATTTTCCTGTAAATTGAAATGCGTCTAATTTTCTCTCCATCGTAATATCTCTATTGTTAGTTTACGAGTTTTTTCAGAATTTTTTAAAAGAGAGGAAACTTGTTGCGACAACAAGTATTAGGTTCACTGGCATTATCTTTCTTGGGAAGTGTAACAATTAAAAAAAAATTTCAGAAGGCTTAACTGTGGTTTAAAACAAGAGAAATATGAAAGAGGTGTTTAAACACTTCATCTAACTACGCAAAACATCGACGAAAGACCCGACCCTGAGCGTGTATAGCGTGTTTCTGTAGTGTGCTTTGTGTATGAGTGAGTGTATGTTGTACATGTACAGCCGATCCACCCGTAAGTGTAGAGACGACCCTATCCGCGTGAGGCTCGCTGATGCTGCTGAGTATTTGATGCTGTATGAAGAGTAAAGAAATCTTCGCAGGAACAGAATATTTTGCAATCAAACATCCCATTGATTCATGGGATGATTTAGCCCTCTATCAATCTAGCCCCAAAATTCTTTGATTGAAAAAAAGAAACCACCTACCCACAAAAATCAAACATCTCTAATCGGTGTGACCACAGAGGTAATTCATAAAATAATCCTAGCATACAGAGGACCAGAACACGAGCAGCTGCTCACATTCTGGTGCACTCAATGATGTATTTCTAGATTTCATGAATAAGTTATACTTCTTCTTCCTATTCGCCCCCAGTGGAGCATAGGGCCGCAAGAATAGGTTATACCTCCCTATAAGCTTTTGAAATAATTTCTTTAATGAAAGAATTATACGTTGATTATATGCTGATATTCATCCCATCATCCTGCAACTGAAGGCTAAGAAAGATGAGAGTGTTTCCTACTAATGCTGCTACTTCAGTAGATGATCACAAAAATTTAAAGCAATATGCAAGACAGCATCACTAAATGTTAGATAGCAAAAGACCACAGAAAGCATAAAACCATGAAGCTAGTGGACACTGAACTTCTGTATAGCTAAGTAAACCTATAACTGTGTTGCTCAATGTTTGCAAACACAATTGTTGTTATTACTGTGTACATCTCTGAAGCCTATTCATCATATAGGTACACAGCACAACCATGTTGACTTTTCTAAAAGTGAATAAAATAATTAATTTTATTAGTTATGTTAAAGTTATATATAGTAACACATTGAGAGATTGTTATATTTTTCATTCAACAGGTAAATTACATGAAAGGCTTAAATAAAACAAAGTTACTAAGCTTGAACTTTCTGTTGTCGCTTTTTCTGTTCCTTGTTTTTGCTATAGTTTGTTTACTTAAAATCCCTATAACTTAATATTGACATGTGATACAGGCCTAAAATTTGGTTGAAGGTTTCTTTCTACATATCTAAACATATCCATGAGGGCTTTTAAAAACATAATTAGTAGTTTAGTAGTTACTAAGCTTTTACTTTGTTTTCCCTTGCCTTTTCAGTTTCTTGTTTGAGTAAGCTTGTTTATTTCAAAAGCTTATAACTTGATATTGACATGTGATATAGACCTGAAATTTGGTTGAGAGTTTCTGTATATACATGTAAACATTTAAATGAGGGCACTTAAAAAAATATTTAGCAGTTTAGTAGTTACTAAGCTTTCAGTTTTTCTTTCCTCGTTTTCTCAGTTTCTCAGTTTCTTGTTTTTGGTTATAGACTGTTTACTTAAAAAGGACAAAACTTTTTATCGAAAAGAGATATAGACCTGCAACTTCTTGAGTTTTTCTCCATACATATGTAAACATTTCTATGAAGACGTGTTTAAGAAATATGCAGTAGTTGGGTAGTTATACCGTTTTAAATCAAAATTTCTTAAAATTTAACACAGTGATTCACAGAAAAATTCATTAAAAAAGGACTAAGCTGATTTTGCAAACTCTTTTCTCATAGAAATGTAGATCTACCTTTAAGGTAAACTATTTCAAACAAAATTTTGAGTCTACTCACAAACTTGACGAAGTGTTGTGCTTTTAAAATTGTTTGTTTTGGCGCCATTTTGGATTATTTTCATGGCAACTGATAGTGTGACAAGTGCAGTAAAACCATTTTTTGAAACTTAATTCAAGGGCTAAATAGCTGATACAAAAACATCCACGCTTTCCCATGAAACGTAAAAGTGTTTTTTTAGGCAGGTGCCTCGCCTGATTTCAAGAACAATCATCGTTTTTTCATTTATAAAGCCATTTCCAGGCTTTAATGTTTTGTCCTAGAAGCTGTAGTTATAAAGCGGCGAAAATGTGTCCTAGGGTAAAGAAACATGAAGTAGTGCCTGCAGGATGTCAGCACCACTTTTTAAGCTCTGAAGACAATAATCTTTAAGTTCGGCATTTTGCCGTTGGAAAACCTAATAACACTCGCCTAATAACTACGTCGCAAGGGTTGTTGGACAGGTCAAATATTAATCACACGTTTCCAATACTCGTCAGATGACATTAAGTAGCCACAAAAGTCTGACGACACTGATTTCAAAAGAAATAAACTAATTTACTCTTTGTCCTTCATGCTGGATGATGGATGACGGATGACGGATGATGGATGATGGATGACGATCATTATTATAATTATTATTATTACTACAAACTCACCTCCTAATGTAATTAATTTCTCCGATCTGTTGACACCGATTTTAGCTCTGGTTTATTCACAAGAACCTAGTGAGAATAGTTGAACTGTACTCCTGTCTGTAATCAGTTCTGCTTCTCTGTTTAATAAGTTCACAAGAGACAACGGTACCCAGTAAATTCTCTTCCTCCTTTCAACAGCTTCCTCATCTAGACTTGAGAAATGAATGCCATTGGTTTGTCAGTATGCAATGTTGGTCGTCACGTGACTTCCCCGATGATTAGCTAGTCGCACGCACCAGGATGAACACGTGGACGAGACGAAGCCGCTCGTCCTGTGACTGTTGGCGGGTAGAATTAGTCGGCAATGCTTGCAGTGCTTACCTACACCTAAGCCTTTAGCCGCTATCAGCTTCTACTATCGTCACATCGTCATCATCATCAAGCCTATTGGACGGGGCATAAATTAACATATTTTATGTCTGGGCATCAGAGCATCAAAGATGTCATTATCATGAAGCTTTTAGGATAATCATAATAGGATAATCATAATAATTGTAATCACACTGCGCATTTCTTCATTATAGAACAGACTCATTGCTCTTCACACAAGTAAAAAGAAATTACATTTTAATACAAGGCACATACATATCGAAACCCTTGTGCAAAGTAATTAAAACAAACTTTATTTGGTCATTTTTAGTGTGTACTTAATCTGTTTTACAAATTTGTGTACATATTTTAGCTGTTTTGGTTTTTAATCCATGACAAGATGTTTACTTTGTAATGTGTAGCCACAAATTTCATGGAAGATGCAAAGATGCTGAAGTTTTGGGTGATACATATTTTTAAATAAACAGTATATCAAATCACTTCCAAAGCAGATGCCTTCTAACACGAATGCTACATCCAGAAAGCATGCAGGTATTGTGACTTTATATGAGCCCAATGGTAAGACCTACACAGACAGAGTCATGGCTGCTGTGAGTTTACTCACTGTCAGCCATATCATCAAACTGAAGAATGAAGCAGGATCTGTTGACCCAAAGAGGGACAGGCAAATGTGGCAGAAAGATGAAAACTACAGAGAGACCTGACACCTACCTGACCAGATAAAGAATAAGATATCCCATAGAAACCAGTGACGCCATACAATGTGATATGAGATTTACAGGAATATTAATTAGTTTATCTATTGTTCAATAGTGCCTTTTAACGACCGGTAAAATATATATAAATTGGTGAAAAAGTAAGTCTTGGCAAAGGGATGACTTTCAAGCACTGAAGTCTGTAGAATAGTTGTATTCACTCCTTTTTTGTGTGTAAAAGGGAAGTGAAGTCAGAACGTTAAGAGGTCACCCGGTAAAAACTGTGAAATGCCCACATCTCATTGTGAAGATGTTTTATGAATGTTTTAGCTATCATGGCCTGGGTTCCTTGCATCCAGTCAGTGGCATCATGCGCTAACAGCAATACATGAAACTGCCTGGCAGAAGACTTGTTCCACACCTGTACAGGTTAGTCCCGATTGAATCTGAATTTTCCAGCATGGTCTAGCCCTATTTAAAAATGTCAAGAAAATAATCAAACTTACTACAGGGACCTGCAAACTCTCTGATCCTAACCCCACTGAGAACCTGTGATTTTGTAAAGTTGAGTCTGGCCTTTATAAACATTTGTATGAGGTTCGTAAAATCCACCAAGACTGCTTAAAACTGGTGAATTCAATGTCAAAACGCATCAAATTGCTGCTGAAGAATCGAATAGGCCATATCATGTACTGCAGGGCTTCTGCTAAGGCTAAATTGTTTGGCGTCCCAGAGACCCCTTCGTCATATTTTTTAGGGGTCCCTGTTCTTTGCCCAAATTTGAAGGGGACCCCATTGACGAAAATCGAAGGGGTCCTCCGAACTTTTAATGCGTACTGTACATAATATTTTGCGTTAGCAGAAGCTCTGCTGTACTGATCTGAGTGTATTAATGTTACTCTTAATAAAACTTACACAAACTGATTTTTTTTTACTGTTTTCCAGGTTTGTTTCAATGACTTTTGCTTGAGGATATATGTGCGACATTCACAGTCGGGTGAAATAATAAAAATAAAAAATACACAGTAAATTATAATAAAGTGCACAGAATAATACGAACACACATACACGAGCACAAACAAAATTAATGGCAAACGTTTGGTTTAGAATGGCAGATAGGATGATGAAATATCAGAGAGGATAAACGCAGATTTAACAAGATTATAATGTCCATACCCCAGGGCTGAGCTACAATTAATATTTAGAGACCTCCGTGAATGTTTCTCACTGATAAGTCATCGGCATTCAAATCAGGAGAGACAGTCTTCCTTCTTTTCTCATCTCATCGTCTCTCACTTTCCGTCTCTCAATAACACTTCACACTTTCTTAGTTTGTCGCTCTGGGGCAGAATTCAATCATTGTGTATGTGTAGGTGTGTAAGTGTGAGGTTGGAGGTGGCTTATTGACTAAATACTACAAAGACAAATACACTGCAAATTTTGTTTGTGCATTTTGTCTACAACGAAACAACTTTTTGTTAGTCAGATTGTCTGTCTCACTCAGTCTACGCCTTGTCTTCTATTAAACATTACGTGTGAAGATAGACTAGTCAATACTGTCCTGCTTTAGGAATTACACCGTGTAGTGGTAGTTACACTAGTAATAAATTGTGGTGATCAAAACGCTTTCCTACAAAACAAAAAATATTTTTTGATGTTAAGTTAACTGAGCTTTTGTTGCGGAAATGTGCAGAAAATGGTTTGCCCTCTATGCCCTCAAGTCCTTTGTAACAGTAAAGCTGCTCTCTCAATACTGTCCGTCCTGCGTCCATCTGGTTTCTAAGAAAAAAGGTGTTTTTCTTGCAATCAAACAACAGTGGACTAAGGATGGGATGACTTTGCTCCAAGAATGCGAAAGAGACTTCTACTTGTCACATTTATTCGCAAAAATTTATTAAACAGTCACCATCCATGGCACAGATGAGACACATGACTAACACAGCCCATACCTCGGTTGTTCATAAAATCTATCGTTACAGAAACCTGTAAAGCACGATGTAAGCATTAGTCCTACAGCAACATCCATTCCAAGCTGAGTCAACCAGCGATGGTTAAAAAATGGCAGTTGCTTTATCCCTTACCTAATTAGATCAGAAAATCTTAAAGACAAGAAAAAAAAATCCTCCTGTGAATAAATGTAATTGCCTCCAAAAGCTGTAAAAAAATTTTGATGGTTGATTCCTTTTTTTTTAATTTTTGGGGAAAATGTCATAGATCCACCCGTGGTCTAACATTTTTATGTTATTTTCTAAGCAAAGGTGTGAATAAATCGAGAATGGTCATAATAAGGGTTAATACATGTTTAGAGCAAGTATTTTGTTTACCAAAAAATTGAAATCTGGGTTCCTCTCTTCGAACAAGAACAGTATGCTGTGGTCTCCAAGTCCAGCCTGGTTACTCATCTTGTCGAGGCGAAGATTTTTTAAAACTTTCCTGGGTGTGTTTGTTGTATGTCACAACTTTATATTCGTACGTTCAGTGTGTCTGGGTGTGTAACTATTAGATAAAGGAAAACTAATGCTGGTATTGCTCGCGACTAATCCTGATTTAAATTTGTATCTTCAACTTTTCACAGCTTCGGTTAGTTATCTTCAGCACATTAAGATTAGACGAGAGTGTATAACAGACAAAATTTAGTATTAGAGGTTGTTATCTCTTTACAATAGAGAGTTATTACTTATAGACCAAGTACAGTGATACCTCGGTTCTCGAACGCCTTGGTTTTCGACCAAATCGGTATTCGACCAGGAAATTCGAGAAAATTTTGTCTTGGAATCCGAACAAATATTTGGAACTCGAACATCCGAACGTCCGAGATGAGCCGAGTTGAGCCGAATGGCGTTCATTCAGCCAGAGATCTGTAGGGACCTACAGATCTCTGATTCAGCCCAGTGCGCCTTGCTTGCGTCATCAGTGTGAGTGCAGAGAGAGAGAGTGACGTTTTTGTGGAGAGAGTCATGAAATGTGTGCAAATTGGGCAGAAATCGCAAATTTTGTTGAACAACATCACCCTGATAAAGTGGTAGCAAATAGAGCAGTTAACATTTTTAATGACAATGTTATGTCCACTTTCCGCAAAATTTTGCAAAGGAGAAAAAAACAGCAAACAATTGACAAATTCTTCCGTAAAGAAATCAGACAAGCAACTGCAGAGCAAGATTCTGATTCTCCTCAGCAAAAGATACAGAGAACAGAAACACCCGAAGAGCAGTTACCCTCTGTTTTTATTGAAGAGGACTCCCCTTCAATACAATAACCATCCCCCTTCCCTCCTCCCTCCACATTCATTCCCTCCTGCCATAAAGTTTGGTAGAGGTACAGTAAATGAAACACAATTTACTGTACTGTACAGTACATTTTATTTATTTTTTTTTTTTGTTTTAATAAATACACTTTTATTTCTTATTTCTTGTTGAGACTCATGTTTTTCTACATATTATATACAAATTAGGCCAGTAAATAGGCATTTTCTGGGGCTTGGAACGAATTAATCCAGTTTCCATTATTTCCTATGGGTTTCATTGCTTCGGTTCTCGAACAATTTGGTTCTCGACCGTCCTCCCGGAACGAATTATGTTCGAGAACCGAGGTATCACTGTATATGTGGTTTATACACAGGAGAGGCAAATTCTCAGCGAGTTGTCTGTAGACTTGTATGAAAGCATTTTTCTCCGTCCAGCGAGTTGCAAGACACGAACCCTTCCCACAAGAGATGACAAACCGGGTAGATGTTGTGACGTCACCTTTATCCCCGACACGTCACACTGCTAATCCATCTGTGCGAATGTCTCACTCCTCCTCCAGTCTTTTGTTCCATTTACTGTAGTGAGATTTATTTGAAGAAACATTTGCAGTATTTGTATTACTCCTAGAGAGAACTTCTATAGCGATATGAATGACGCAAACTTAAGAACGAGATGATGGAGTTTAAAGGGATTGTAAAAGCAAAATTAAACTGCTTAGAATGGCGTAAAGAGTAGGATAAGTTTGAATCTCGTCTATTTATATGTGTGTTCATGTGGAAAACGTTGAAGGTTTTTAGTAGAATGTTGTGTTTAATAAGAGAAATTACATGGAACTCTTTTTTTTTTGCTTCCACGAAGTCTCGTTCTCCGTCACGTGACCCTATGACGTGTGGTTTCCATAGTGGGAACCATCCTCGACAATGTGCTGCACCCGATTGCCACGAAAAGATGGGAAAAGATTCCAAATTTTCTTTTCATCAGTTTCCGACAGACAGTCTTACAAGCCTTACACACAGAGTGCGTCATACGATAAACAGACGTCAAATCTTCGCTATGATACAGACACTTCCTGTGCTTATGACGTCATAAGGAGACTCGTCTGCTTGACCATCTCGGGAAGCTATCGCGGTTACTTCGCGGAAGGACTCAACGGTCGATTTCTTTAGACTTTTTCAATGTTTATAAACATCGGCAACCGACATAGTGCTAATAAGTGGTAATTAAGTGAGAAACGAATCCTTTATTTCTCCTGTATTGCTCTCGTTCTCTGTAATTGTAACTAAATATAGTTTTGAAACGTTTGACCGTCACCACAGCCTTATCACAAGCCTTGAGTATCCCTGTAAGCTGCTTACACTTATCTGATTACAAACTAAGACGAATGCACAAAGCGATCACTGATTAAGAGTCCTGGGCTTTCTGTGGTTACTCCTGTCTTCTCTGTGTGCGGTCTATGAAAAGCTTATTAATGTAGCTGTAAATTTATTCTTTAATGTATTGTTCTCTTTTTACAGCAGTGATTTTTGTGTTCTACATTTTTATTTGTTTGATCGTCTCCGTTGGATCTTCGGATTGTGACTCGACCTTTTTTTCTGTATCGCTGCAATATTCATCAAAATTGTTTTTGTCAGGTTTGCCACTGCTGATGTTTTGAATGGAATAGATGATTGCATGCTATTGGTGATAGTTTACTAGCTACGTCCTCCATTATTCAAAAGCCTTGACATCCAAAGACATTGACTGTCGTGCTTTGATCCGTTTGCATGAAATTAAGCACTGAGCTTGATGGTGTCACTTCTTACAGTCATTCAGGAAGCCTGTTTGTGTCTGTGTACGTGGGAATGAGTTAACCTAAATGCTCACTACCCACGTCATATAAGTTACCGAGTAGTCATACGTACAATTCTCACACTTCGATCATACACTTTACCACGTGGCTTACGAGCCCCCACCTCGTCTGTTCCCCGAATACGAAACTCGACGTGTGATGTAACGCATACTGAGAAAGATTTAATCAACATAAAACATCACATGAGCGACTCAGTAAGTGCTGCTATCTGCGCCTCTAACTTCTCAAGCGCACTGCTTCCCAGCTTAGACAATAAGTTAGCGACGATGTGGGCCTCTTTCGAGTTTTACGTAAGGACTCTCAGACTGAAGTTCCTTCAGGTGGGACTGCTCTTGTCATTCGCTCCCTCCTTTTGTGTAACCAAATAACACTTTCAACTCCTCTTCGAGCTGTTGCTGCCTGGGTTACCCTGGACAAGACTATCAGTATTTGATGTGTCTGTCTCCATGCCTCCTTCCGCAACCCCACTTCTGAAAATATGATACTTTTTAAACTCAGTAGAGCTCAGGCTCGTTATATTTCTAAACAGACAAGGAAACTTGCATGGCAGAGGTTTGTGTCCTCATTGTCCTTCCGCACCTCTTCCCGAGCTGTATGAGTGGCCATGAGGAAGATAAAGAGATGGTTTCAGGCAGGCTCAGTAGGCCATCTGTGGATTGGAGACTCTTTCCTCATAGATGCAGGACATGTTGCTAATTCCTTGACATCCACCATTGTTCAAAACTCCTCCTCTTGTCACTCTTCAGTCTTCCAGCGCCTGAAGTCTGTTCAGGAATCTTGTGGGTGTGACTTTCATCTGATCACTCCGTAAATGCAATCTTTCCTTCTCTCTCTCTCTATGAACTGTAGCAGGTTCTTCAAAAGTGCAAGGACTCTGCACCAAGCCAAGACAACATTTCTTATCAGCTGTTGACTCATCGTCCACAGGTTTATCTTCTCCTTCTTGACATCTTTACTTCTGATTCCAGCTCTTACCGTCCTGTCGCTCTCACTAGTTGTCTGTGCAAAACTCTAGAACGCATGGGGAATGTCTGCTTACCTGGCATCTCGAGTCTCAGGGTCTCCTCTCCAACCTGCAGTGTTTCTCTACCTACTCCTCTTGTAACGAATAAGAGCTAATAAAACCTAGTGGAGACAGTGTTGTCTTTACACAACATTTATCTGGTGATGAATAAGGGTTAATACTTCCTACAAGAGACACGGTGTTGTCTTGCTTCATATTGGGTTTTGGTCACTGGGCTCTTAAAAACCAACTTGGCTGGCTCTTATCTCTGTTTGACACAGGTCTCGTTAGCGAATGAGTTCTTCCGTTTTAGAGATTTTTTTCTCTGACTTGATTCCTGTTAAAAATCCGTTTCGATACTTTGCCTACAATGACAGAGAGTCGAAAACAATTTGACGGAATTTTTCTATGGTTCTTTGTTTCTTTCTTTTTAAAATGTAGGTAATGTATCTGAAACTTGCAACCTTCTAAAGACTGAAATGTTAAAACCATGTTTGCAAGGTAAATTCTATATTCAGAATGTTAACGATTTTGGCTTTCTTTATGTTGTTTTAATGAAGTTTTGCTGTTAAAGTAAAAGGTTTTTGACTATTTCTCAATCCTTTCCAGAGGTCCCTTATACTACTTATTATAAGATAAGCTTTTGTTGCGATTAGTGTGTACTGCAATATATTTATTCTTGTTTTCTTTTTGTAAATTGTTGTTGTGGGTAATCCGGTTTTGTTTTTGTTTTTGTTTTTTGTTTTTTTTGGTAAAAATGCTGCTTGTGGTGACTTGGTTCTTCTTCCTTGTTGGTTGCAAATTCTTTTCCCTATTTTTTTTCACTGTAACAACAATTTTTTAGCATTATTTTATTATGATTACAATAACAATAGTTTTGCAATCTTTCTCATGCCTACAAAAGTTAGTCTCACCTCACAATCAGTCGTACTTCACATGCGAACTATTTTTAGGTTACGTCTGCTCAAGAAAGCTCATCAAACGTTCGATAAGAGGACTTCAGATGTGCCTAGGTATTTTAAATTATTTATTATTTTAATTGTTTGCTTAGCTGGAGCCAGTAAAATGCCCAACGTTTAATTTTTTTTTTAAAAAGGCTGATGAAGGTGAATGTTAGGAACGGGGGTTGTCACCCCTGTCTGCTGGGCGGCAGAGATTATCACCCTTAGCTGGACGCTAGTTGGAATGCAAGAGAATGAATAGGTTTTAATAAATGACAATTCTTTATTTACGAGAAGTAAAATAAGCAAGAAAGTGCTTTTTTCCATTTGGCCCTCGCTCTTTACAGTGAAGAAAATTAACTTCATGTGTTTTACAATGTTAGAACCTGTTGCTTTGTCCACGAATAAAAGTGGTAATTCTTTCATGAGATTGACTCTCTTTATGCTGTGTTTTCGGCTTTTCTAAAGTTTTCCAATTATCTATTGCTATTGTGTTTATGTAAAACAGTGTACATTACATTGTCAATCTTCACTAACTACTGAAATGTCTCCGTTTGCTTACATTATTACCTCAGTGTGTACAACAGGGCAGATAAAATCTTTTATTGAACTGGTTTAAAAGGAACTTTTAAATGTTTTTAAGCATCTGAATGCATGTTTTGTATTTCAAACTTAAACTTGATTACTATGGTAGGTTTCTCTCCGTCTTGACTAAGAAAGATTGCCCTCTAAATATTGGCATGTAACCATTTTTCGAGAAGAGATAATAATGACACCTATCTCTGCAATATTTGTCTGTCAGTAGCTAAGTTTTATTTTATTCCCGTGTATGATGGGCTCACCAGGTCCTTAGGATATGTAGCTTAGACTATTTCTTTGATGATAAATGATGTATCGTTTCTTTTCTTTCTTGAACTTAGGGCGTGAAAATAGGTGAGGACATGCTTGTTCAGGATCAAAATGGTTCAAACAACAATATAATAAAAATACAAATAAAATGTAACTCAAGAAGAAATTATAACATATGTCTCAGACATAACATTATTTTACCAGAATTTAAGTCACAAAGATTTGTTATTACCGTGTGTCAAGTTGTACAATATTCTATTCTAAATCCTGCTGAGACATCCCCTCAACATCTTTACGCAGGTAAGACCAGGTAGGCTACAGTTGATGTCTTCACAAGCTCCATGTGTGATCAATGCACAGACTTAAATGTTGTTTGTGTTTTAAAAAAAGTAATACGTTGGCAGTTTTCTTTGTAATCTCAGTTGTCAGCGCTAGTAAACAATAATCGTAAAGTATTGAAGCTGAACAGATATAGAGAATGCCACAGTTATTTTATTTGTATATCATTGAGTCAATGTCAGGCAGGATGCTATTGCCTGTACACTGAGCAACTACCCCTTACCCCTTCTTGGTTAAAACCGTAATGTCAGTAAGATTTGTAGTTCCTTATTTCTAACTTAACTAAAGTTAAATAAAACAATAATAAACATGCTCAATGTATTTAATAAAATAACAATTATTGTGTCTTGGGTGCAATATTCACACAGCTACAGGAGCTTGGCTTTCAGGTTTTCGTCCCAGTGATGCCCCCTGTTACCAATAAACACAAATATTGTCTCTTGAATGATACTCGTACTAAAGAAGAACGAAAAGGGTCTCTGACAACAATTGAAAAGGACTCCAAACTCTGATTTGAGTACAGTTGCCATCCACACACACAGTAGCTCAGTTTTCAGTTCTCTGTGGAAGTGATGTCCCATGTTACCAGCAAACACCGGAGTTGTCTCCTGTGGTCTCATGTTGATCTTGTCAATTATCAGTCTGCTTGATTTGCCAGGCTGTAACACACGAACATGTTACATTTTATTCATTGAATAAAAGGTCTGATCATAACAATACAAGATATCTGTATTATATATTTTCGCTTACAACACATACAGAATTTTTCTTTGTTTTGAGCTCACCAGCAAAAAACTAAACATTTGCATCTCACACACCGATCCAGTTACTACACTCGTTTAAAATCCATCTAATGGTTATCAATGGCAACAATTTTTGCCGAGATTAAAGACAGTCTTATAGATGGAGGTATTCAAGACCTTGTAACTGGCTGCTGTGCCTGTGGCGGCGTTCGTCCTGTAAACAAACATCACAATAACTTTCACTTTCACTGGCGAGACACAAGCTTACTGACATCATTGTGTGCAGATTGAGGTCTATAATATAGACAACAGGACTGTACATCCACAGGTTCACCTTGGGCAGACAGCTGATAGTGGGGTTGGAACCGCAGACAGTTTAGAGCCGTTAAGCCGCGGTCCAGTCATTCGTGAATTCGCTTAAGCCGCGCAAAATTCTTTGATCTGTTTGTTGACACTATGGATCGTACTTACGTGTGGACGATTCTGACCTTTGTCATGGTACGGTGATCTTGTATCATGTATTTTGTAGATGGCAGTGGAAAAATACTCATCGCTAGTCCTTAAGCTAAGAGTGGAATTCCAAGCTTTTAATGCTGTTTCGAGAAAAAAGGAACATATAAAACTAGCAGATTCTACATTTTGAATAACTGAAGACGTTAAAAAAGTTCATAAAGCCAAGTAAATCAACTTGAATCATTTCATCTCTTGTCTTCAGAAAAAAATAATCAAGAGAAAAAATAGCAAAAACAGTTAAAAAGATGCGATTACACTGCCTAAGATTTTTAATCAATTGCACATTACAGCAAATTATGAATTATGAAAACCTTCAAGTCTTGTGTATGCTACATGTGACAAAAGTCTTGCAAACAATGAGAATAATTTATTTTCTCACCTTTGTAATGGTGAATAAAAGTCTGTGTACTCAGAAGATATGAGAATGTTCTAGTTCTTCACTCTTCCAAAAAAGAATTGTCACTGTGGTAGAACAAATAATCAGAAAATTTTCTTCGTTTCCTCGAGAGTTGCTATAGCGACAGTGACACTGTGTGACAGTGTGTAACCTTTGCCCTGTGGCCGCAGCAAATGACCGACGATGTCCGAGTGATTTCTTCTCACAGCTGTCACGTTAGGACACATGTGTGCTTCGGTGGACAGAAAACTGTGAGCTTACAGATAATTCATGACATGAGTCGTACTTGTGCCATGTGACTGTTATGTTTGTCATGTTTAAAGTGCATTCAAACTAAGGAATGCTTTAAACTGCTTCATTGTTTTGGTGCAGTTGATTTATTTTCATGTTATTATATTTCCTTTTTTTTAATTTTTTTTGTTTGATAAAAACGATGAGAATTGCGATGCCAGCAGTTACTACCAAGGCTACGATGACGCCGACCAAAATGATGTTTAAAGTCTCAGCGCCATCAGAGTCTGTTTCCCCAAAATGTAATAAAAGTAATAACAACTATTTCAAAAGCTTGTTTTGATATATTTCCTCTTGAGTTATAAAATATAGATCCCAAATTTCGATGTATTGAGCTCACCTGTATGTAACCCCACCCACTCCATGTTTTAAGCAGTCTCTACATTTTTCAAGAAATTCAAGTTGAAAGCTGCATCGTGGGTATTTCGTCTCGCTTTCAGCATGATGGGTGTGTGCTTCAGCTACTGATCTGAATGCTTCAACTGTATGTGTCTTTGATTTTTAAAATGTGAGCAAATAAAACTGTCTCAAAATAAAGTTAACACTTTAACATGAAGCTCATTGAAAAATTAATGGGAATCTGAAAATCCGCTAACAAGCCGCAGGATTGAAAGCTTGAGACAAAGGTCGGGGCTTATGGTCCGAAATTTACAGTACATACATGTTTTTTATAACAAATCATTTGATAAAGCACTATGTGCTCTGAAAAACGACATTAAATTATGAGCCAAGGTATGATATCAAAATAACAGTCATAAGTGTCATTACATAAGTGAAATAAATTATCTTTAAAAGTGCTTTTTATTTTATTTGAGAGGTTGGACCTCAACACAAAGTATTGAGAAAAAAAGCAAAGCTTTTGTTACTACCTGGACTTTCACTTATTGTGTGATCGCTTGTTGGCGATGGTGAGGTAGATGCTGAAAATAGAAATAAGGGGTATAGGTAGTTGGATCTTAGGATATGAAATGTTCACATTAAAGAGCAAAATCATCTGTTGGTTATGAGATACAAGCAAGAAGGACAAGCTTCACAGACACACAGTCACAGTCACACAGACACTCAAACGAACTAAGCTAGCGACTAAACCAATCGCTCCTGAGTGAACAAATACGCGAACCCTCGTGAGTAGAATATAAAATACAGGGTTATTAATTAGCTAGAAATTTAGAGAGAAAACAGGAAAGAAAAGAAAAAAGACTCCGAAAAGATAGCATAAACAGAGGAACAAGCAAACCCACCCACTAATCACAACAAACTGACGAAAACCTGCACAAGGCTCAGCGCACTTCACTTTTGACCTCAAAACGAAAATGACTTCTTACGTCACGAGGTCAAACATTGTACATCGGAAGCAAATTCAACTTTTCAGACCATTGATAAGTCCAGTTCATCAGGTATTAACACCAAGCACGTGTTGTAAAGTTTCGCTATTTCGTATCTTGCTGTACAGGTGTGTGTCACTGTACCTGTCAATAATTATGCGCCTGTCAGTACAGAATGTTTACTCACCTTTATCTGTTCTTTCCTCGTCATACACCCGGACATCGTTTACTCTTCCATTAACTTGTACTGTCGCAGTCATTGTTCCATCCTTGCCAATGCGATAGATATGTGTTGTTTTTGCCAGATTTCTGTATAAACACAATACCAAATGAGTACAACTTTCTTTGTAGTTATATCATGTCTATTTTACTTTGTTGTATTTGTTGGTTTACTAAAAGACCGAGCCGGCGCTAGGGGGGATGCGGGGCTTTGGATAAATAGAATTGGGGGGCCTTTGGAAGCGGACACAACATAAGCAGCAGGCAACAACACATTACCGCCTGCCTCATCGCCATGGTGCACGTGTTAGTGCGGGGCCCCATCAGGCGTGGGGCTTAGGCGATGGTTGCTGTTTGCCCCCCTTATCCCCCTTTAAGTGCCGCCTATGTAAAGGATCACGTGGTGAAAGATGGTGGTAGTGAGGGGAAACAGAGAAATACAAAATATAGTACAAAGCATCGTATGAACATCACTACACATTTCGTTTGTTTTATAACTATAGTTAATAACAATGATGCATGGGGAAAGTAAAACTGCAAGCAACCGAGTTTTTATAATAGGAGCAGAACATTAAATAGTTTTAAATGGTACTTTTCTTAAATGGTAGCCCTACTGGTAAGCAAATGTGTTTAATCTATCATAACTATTACTTTTTGAAGTTATTGTTAATAATATTTAAAGATAAAAATTTTTCTGTAAGAGTTGTTTGATTGGTCATTAATGCGCCAACCATATTTAAAAAAAATCTCAGTGAACTTCAAAACGTTTGCTTTTGGCGTACATGACTGGACTGGTCATCTTTACAGTGTACCTGACCTTCTCACTGTCGATTACTAGAGACAAGAGTGGCTGGTCCTGTGAGATGCTAGATGAAAAAGTACAACAAAATTTTTACTGGCTTAACGTCCTATTCTTCTCATACCTTTTATTCTTTTCTTTAAACTTTCTATTTTTTTCCTAAGCTGGACCTTTAATTTTTATATAACTTCAAATGATTACAATCAAACATTTTATCTGAAACATAAAAATTACCATAGGAGGTCATGTGGGTTTGTAAACGAAAAAACAACAACACATCAACTCCTCAATATTTTATTTATATATACCTTCTCAACCGATCCCGACACCCTCTCTACACTATCACACATTTTCTTCTCGCACACCTCTTGAGTTCACAGTTTATATATAGTTTGATTTGCTTAGAAACCCGGATAATCCAACATCTGATGAAGAATGTGTGTCGGCTAATTTAATTTTACAGTCAAAATGTTCGCCATGCATCTATATCTGTTTCCCACATGGTGTAGGCCGGTGCTTTTTCGTTGCGTCGGTGCTGAGCAGGACTGTTTGACTTTGGTTTTCTTATGTTACTTTCAGTTATCCGTCGTCTGATGGTCTTTTTTGCCTAACGGCTTTTTCAAAAGATCTTGAAGATCAACCAATCAGTCCTTGCGTCAACCTTTTCATACAGTTTCCTCTGCTTTGCGATTGCATCGGTATCAGTAGTCGTCCGGCGATTTCAGCTCCGTTGGCTTGAGTTTCTGTTTTTTCCTACTGATGACACACTAGCTTTGCTAACTGTAGATGTGAATTCAGGGCCGTTTTAGAGGCTGCACGTGCCCCGGGCAGAGACTTGCTAAAACAGGAGCTGGTCAAGTTCATAGATTCAGTGGCAAGTGGCGAAAGACAGACAAAAGTTATGTCAGACAAATCAGTAACAAAGCATTGTGCTTGTTCCTAAATCTCAGCTGTCTGATTGTCCACCAGCAAGTATCCCTTACGACAGGGATGCGCAACCTACGGCCCGCGGGCCATATCCGGCCCGCGAAACTTCTGCCCACAGTGCAGGAAATCGGCATGTTAGTAATAAAAAAAGACCTTAAAACGAAAAAAAAGGGAAGAATAAGTATTTATCCCTACGTAGGGGCGTCTCTTAATCTTTTTTTCGATGGATGAACATTTCGATTCAGTTCTCCGACTTGGTGTCTTTACGATGCAGCGGACATTCAGAAGTTGGTTTCGGGTAAACAACTTCAAATATCCCACTAATTACTACATAATTAATGGTAAGTACAACTTGTTTCTAATAAAATGGTATCTGCTCTATTTTGTTTTTTTTTTTTTTTGTATTTTTGAGGTGAAGCGGCCCGTGACACGCCTGTCGGAAATGTGTATGGCCCGCAGGCCGAAAAAGGTTGGGCATCCCTGCCTACGACATCACCTCTCAACCATTGGCAGAACACAAGTTGAAGATCACTCTGATCAAGGAGTCATCGTCATCAGAAGTGGTCATCGTGAAGTTTGACACTGTGGCCTGTGTCTATCAGCTATATACAGGAATAGACAAAAGTCTCAAAGATACAAACCACAGTGTATTGTAGCCATCTCTTCCAACAAGCTTGCAGATGGCTGTTGAACTGATGGATGTAGAAACTTACATCAGGTGTTGTCTTATGTACAGAAAGAAGTCGCATTAGCCAAACAGCTGCAACATTACATTGCTCTCCAACATTACTCTAGCTTCTTCCCATGAGCTGTGGAAAGTCATGTCGAGAGATTGACTCCTGGTCTATAAGTGTGAGGAAATCGCTATACAAACCAAAATGTTACATTGTACGGCCTTTCTATGTGAGGGTAGTCGTCCCTTGTCTCTGTGTTATGAACTACGCTTACTTATCAACACACACCACGAAGAAAACTATCGGTTAGAGGAGTTTCTTCGTTCATCAGGGAGTAGCTATGATAAACGCGCCTCTCAGTACAATCTAATATTCTCTGAAACACGGATGAGAGTCGGATGACAGCTTGAGTAGTTCCCCTTGCTTCAAGTAGGTCCGTGAAAACTGCACCTGGGGTAGAGAATCTGTAATATCCTCCCCCGGTGCAGTCCCTTTTCTTACTGGGGTACACATTCTGTGTAATGTTATTCGGTGCAGTCCCTTAGGCGACTGGGGTAGCACCTATGTAATTATCTCGGTGCAGTCCCTTTGTGACTGGTGGTAGAACCTCTGTAATATATCGGTTTTAGTCCTCTGTATGACAAAACGTAGATGGAAGAAGGGTTGAACTCTCTTCTTGGGAGCGTGTCGAGGCTCGTTGTTCTAAGTTCTTCTCCCAGTTCCTGCTCATTATTTATCGAATTTGTCCTCCGTCATATATACTTTACACATTCACACATGATTCAAATACATCTTTCTCCCCAAATTCCATTACTAGCGCAGTATTAGTTCAATTCAGTGCATTTAAAACAGCTCAAAGTAACAAAATATATAACTGAGAATATCAATAGGAATTGTACAAAAGTTTTATCTTGCCTGACAAGGAATACTTTTTCAAACTCCTTCTTTTATTTCTTAAAGTATGCAAACTTCATTCTCCACACAGGCTATTCGAGGAATGGGCGGAACTGATAGAATTTCGCCTCCAGTAAACAGTATTTAGTGACACGACCACACATTCACACAACATGTTACACGGTATAACCTGTCATGGGTGACAACCCTGTCCCTGACATCAGACATTTTGAGTCTACATTGAACTTTGTTCTCTGTCTCTCCCTCTTTCTTTTTCTTTAAACATCACAAATTTACCAAAAGCTCGAATTTCGCTACCACACAACAAAAGAATGGCAAAGTAGTGGGTATTTGACATAATGAATTTTCAAAACCTTGACAAATGTAAAAGCAATTTAAATGGTTTTCACTGTTGCTTACCTGAAAATGTTGTATTTAAGGCTTTTTCTCTAATACTGTTCCTCCTGTCCTCATTGTTACAAACACATTGTTTCCAGCTGTAAGAGAAAGAAATTCTCAGTGCTTACTTTTTAAGTCCCCCAGTCCGTGACAAAACAACTCATTGTGGTAGATATCCAGGCCCATAAAATACGAGTCCTTATGTCTAAAATAAACTTCAGTATTTCTGCGTCCAGATCCCTCCATCCTATCAGCTGTGTAAATAGACCCTGCATTGCCCAGTAAAGTCTCTCCCGTTCGACATTCACATCCATTCATCCGACCACCCGTTCACACACCCATGCTGTTGTTAGTAAGTATACATTCTTCAGATACATACCAACGCACAGCATGGAGGAAATCAGGTATGGATAGACACGAGTATGTACACCTTCGGATAAATTTTAGCAAGTAAAGAAAATTGAGATACGAAAAGTAACAACAAATCTCACACATACACAGGTTAGAGAATAAAGTGAACTTTCTAACAACAAATCTAGGTTTTCAAAAATGAGAAAAGCATAACGAACTAAATAATGATACAAAAAAGACAAGTAAGAATAATCTCAAAACTGACATTACAAATAAATGACAGGGCAAAAAATAACTCACATCTTACCTAACACTGTGTCCAAAGCAAGACACACTAGGACGTTAAGATGCACGAATAGCGGAACAATGTCTCACGGTCCAGCCGTCATAGTTACATAATAAACCTCTCTATTTTAAACCCCAGACAGAGTCACTCCAGAGATGACACTGTGGTTGGTACAAATAAATTGGAGAACGATTTTATAAAGCAGGTTTATATCTCATCTCTTTGAACTATTACTCATGTCTTTAAAGTATTTTGTTCTTTCTGTTTAACTTTTTAATTCTCTTTCTTTAAAACAATTTTGTTGCTTCTTTTTCTTATCGTATCCTCAAAGTCTCGAGTGTATTAGCATGTACATAGCACAGCTGTATACGTTTTAAGAATAAGTCTTTAACATAAATTTGTTATATTATTTGTCAGCAATATAAAAGTTTTTAAAACTATGGAGCTCAATGTGTTTTGTACTCGTCATTTACAAGCTTATTATAATCACCTCAAATCGATTGTAGTTCGTATGTCCAGCTCAGTCGAATGTCATAGACCGACCCAATGATCCTGAATCGACGACAATCTGATGAGACTGTTTTTTTGTTGATCCAGTAGATATCATTCCGATTGACCTGTTGCCGTCGTCGGTGTAGAATAGTAGCCTCGGACACAAGTCCACAGAAAGGCACCCATAGATAACCGTCCTTAAAGTTAGTTAACAAATAAATATTTATGATTATAAGATTACACTAGGTCAAATAACATTCAGAGTTAGGTCAAGTTCGGTCACTGACCAATAACACACATTACTATAAAATACCAATAGAAATTAAAATGAGTTTCTTCGTTTTCTTTTAAAATTCAACAAGTCTTCAGAGCTACTAAGTCCGTTCTCTCACAAGTTAGTAACAAGTTTAAAACTTTATCCGGACTTTTATTTCTACATGTGTGTAACCATTAATATACTTTTTCATCGGACTAAACATTGCAACGATCACCGATGTTGTATATATTTTTCTTTGAAAACACTGTAATTTTTTCCATAATTTACCTTTGGATTTACACAAAGTGCGACTTTCATAATCGAGTTAAATAAAGTAAAATAATTTTTTCTGTAACTTTAGTTATAAAATTTTAGTATCTTACCTAGCGATTTATTATTTATGATTTATTATTAAATACTTTTAATTCTTGAGTAGTCGTAGTATACTAATCGAAGGTACACCCGGGTTGAATATGATAATCTTCTTTGTAATTATGTAGCTATACTGTTTATAGAACTTGTAACTGTTTTCCACTTTGATAATGTCTTATCTCCTAACATAGCTACATAATGTGAATTACATAAGCTACAGACAGACTTCATTATTTTCCGTCACTTCCTAACGACTATTGTTTACTTTGCAGTGATTTTGCTGACTACAAGCGTAAGATGGACAGTAAAATAAACCATAAGACTTATGACAGATGGGAGACGGGATGTGTGAAGGGATGTATTTAATGAAGACAATTTCAAGTGATCGTCAAACACACAGAAAATACTTCGTTACAGTAAACCATATCACACTAGATTAAAGTACACAGATGGATCTTTATCAGATATTCTCCTGTCACCTGGATTGAATGTTTCTTAATCTCTTTTCGTTTTTGCTTGTAGATTTTTGTCATGCTGAGTGTCCTGTTTTTGTTGTTTTTTTGTTAATATAAACATTTATTTCCATTAACACATTACATTACATGACAAAAATCATCCAAGTCATATTTCTGAATTATAACGAGCATACATACCAATATCAGAAACATTAAATAGTGCCAGAGCATTTTTGTCCCCAACATTTTGTGCAGGACTCTATTTAAAAGTAATTTCAATATACTATCTAGTATCTAACAACTAGCCTTCTTTTTCACATATATAAACATTTATTCTTCATTTACCTATTATCATATATGGCATATTCTATGTTTAAGCCATTTCACTCCACTGCACCATACCATACATAACAATATAAAAGACATATAGGTAGTGTATGTCAACATGTATGAAAGTCTAGTCACTGCTTAAGTTTTGGTCAACAAGTTTCATATAAGGTAGCCAAAGTTGTACAACTTTTTCTTCTTTCATTTCCAGGCGTGCATTAAAAATTTCAATTTTATATCTATATTGCAGTATCTGAATGAATGTGTTGCAACTGAGGTGTGTTTTTTGAATCTGCAAGAGTATATATTAATAATTATTAGCCAGTAGTAAGATTAAATCCAGTACATTCATCTGTCTTAAAGTTATTACTGCATCCAAATAAAACAGGTGTTCACTTAATATCATCCTTGTCATAATCCCACATTTATTTGACACATAATTTGAAAGTTTTGCCAGAAATCTTGAACACATTTTACAATTTCCAAAAAATATGTTGAATGTTTTCTTTTTCACATCTACAGTAGTTACAAAAATCATCATTTCTAGACCCATATTAAATAAAGCTATTTTTGTCCCCAGTATTCTATGCAAGACTCTGATTTGGAGCCATTTTAATTTAATATCTTTTAATCTTGGCTACTTTCCTGAAGATAATGTGCAATCTACATTTCTATTTAGTCTTGTATCCCATTTTGAGCAACAGTTAGGCACATGTGTATTAGTTACCATGTTATCATAATACAGTCTTGCACCTTTCTGTATAGATTGAATTACACTAAGAGTTGTATTTGTATCATAGGCAAGCGGTGATGGATCAGTTGCATTCTCTCTGTCTTGATGCATATATTCCTTTATGGCATCTATGCAAAACCATTTAGAGAGACAAAATTAAATGTTTACATCATACTATCCTTTTAACATCTTGACATGATAGAAAATTTCCTCTTTCATCAAGCAAGTGTTTAATTAAATATATCCCTTTGTCTACCCAACTTCTATACAGAAAGGTTTTTCCCATTCTTTTTATTGTTACAAAAAATAGGCTCTGATATAATCTCTTCAATATGTTTACACACAACACTTTCTCCAATTATCTCGTACGCTTTTAAAACATCCTTCCAGAAAAACTATTTACAGTTACAAAAGAGCCAACTGCTGGCCAAGTTGTCTAGGTAATTTAACATTTTATGTGAGACATAATAATCATTTTCCAACTATGACTGTTTTCTTTATGTTCCGCAACCATGTTAGTTTTAAGGCATTCATATAAGTTCTAACATCCGGTATGTCAATCCCCCCATTATATACTTTTTAATAGACACTTTTCTGCTAATTTTATCCTTTTTCCACCCCACAAACTGAAATATAGATTTTTGAATGTTGTAACAATATGATCTGGGGGATTTGGCAGCAATAACCACAAGTGTGTTAATTTGACAAGATTAAGGACTTGAGTACTGCTACTCTTCCTAATGGAGTTAACTGTCTTTTCAGCCAAATCTTGTACAATGTTCTAATTTCGGCTAGCTTACTCTCATAATTTAACTTTATACATGCTTTAGATTATTAGTAAACCAAATACCAATAGTCGGCATGTTTGACTGACACTGTTTGCCCTCTCTCGTTGTCTTCTCTCTCTTCCTTCCAATTCTCCAGTTTTCTGAGCAGACGTGTTCACAATGATTTCGCTAGGGCTGGTAACCTGTTTTCTTTTTTATCATCGTTTATCTTTTTTGGACCCATTAGTCTTTCGTACAAACAATTATTTAAAAAACACAGAAGTAAGAAACCCCACAGGGTAACCCCACACTGCTCAGCAGCCCTCTACTTAGGTGATCACAATTCGCCGCCAATTTCACTGGCTTGCCTCAGTTTCTACTTTTTTACCATAATTTCACTGAAAAAAATTTTATCCATTGGATTTTCTTAGACACAATCTACAGACTTGTATCCCAGATGTGCTGATCCACCAACACAGGCCATAAGAAGATTTTGTTTAGGTAAATAAAAGCATTCTTTTACACCGAGGTACAGACGCGTCCTACCTCGACCATGATCATCGCTCACCCCCCCTTGAGTGTCCTGTTGATTACTGCTTCTATTATCGCACCCGCTCTCTGTTAGTGTTTGTATATTTTTGTTAGTTCTACTAAACCAATCAGTAGGTGTGTGTATGTGAATACATGTAATAGGTACTATTTATAAAGATAGGAATATGTGTGAGCATGTATCTATATAGTTTTCATACCTCAAGTTCATTAGAGTGAGACGGAATAAAGAATTATGAATCTTGTTTGCTGCTATATGTTGCGAGCTAATATGTCCCTATAACTGCATTATGAATTTTTTTATTCGTTTGTATTTGCCTTTTTGCATTTTCTTCCTTAACTTTAGAAGAAACAAATAAGCTATACAAAATCACTTTATACTGATTACTATTAAATGCTCTTAACAATTATGTAATTAATCTAGAACATATGACAACAGTGTTCGTAAGCTACTTTACCTTTACTAACACTGTGAACCAGCCGAGCATCGCTGCCATCAAGGTTAGCGGATCGAATGGTCTTCTCCTCTGCATTTGACCAATAGACACGACCGTCTACTGGATCGTAGTCAATACCATATGGGTTCTGTAGACCATTGGGCAGGATTGTAACATTACTTCCCGTGTCGATGTCTATGCGATGGATGCCGTTATAAGTGTCAGTGACAAGGAGAAACTTCTGTGGAATGATTGCTGTGGACAAGATAAGCTGGTTTCACATTTAGGTGAAGAGTTCGCGGTCAAAGAATGTTATCTCAGAAACTGTCTCACATGAACTTTTTTCGGTTATCAAAAAGTATACGACAATAATATAAACCCAAGAAAAAAAACTTGTTGAAAAAAAGAGATCGGAAGAAAAAAATAGACAAAAAGGAAAAAAATAGAACAAACGAAGTAAAGAAAAGAACTATAATCATTTAAGTGTTATGCTGGCTTTCCCAATTTCGTGTTCTGTTCAGTAACAGTATTCCATACAAAGAACCTTTGCACCTGAGAAGGAGAAAGTATTTACAGCCCAGCTAATTTGAAGCGAATTCCCAAGTCAAAAAACCTCACGGTATTCTGGTGTAAACTTAGGTTTCTGAAGCAAATAAAGCCTGTATTTCAAAAGTTAACATTTGGAAGAGAGAGTGAAAAGAAGTACAGAGAGAAAAGAAAAAAGATGAGTTTACTCAGCACCTTGACTGAAGAGGTTAACGATGGTCGCCTACATTTACTGATATCGAAATCTTGCGATCAGCTTTTCTTTTCCCATGATGTGAACTAGGTGAACTGCAAGATTTTAATGAGTTTCGTGCCCTACAACCTGTTATTGCATCTGCATTGTATTCTCCTTCTTCTACCAGCATCTCCTCGTGGATGTAGTCAATCGTCTGTTCAGAGCAACGTCTGTTAACTAAAATTGAACAAAACCAATCTGTCTGTAGGCGACATTTCATATTTTTTACCAGGATGTCGATATTTTGTTTATTTCTAAAGCCTCGCGATGACACAACTGCAAAGACTTTGCTCCGCTATGGTTCATGTCCTTTGATCGATGATCTCTAAGATGGTGACTTTGTTATCTACAAATATATTCTTCACATCACCTCTTCTCTCTAAGGAGCCACAGTGCAGTGGATAAAGTATATTATGATTCGACTTATAACTATGTAAATGATGATTGGTTTGATATAAGGGACATATCGCCATGTGGTTCTATTATTTATTACATTCACACGTTTGCAGTTGATCTGTTTTCTGCGTGGAAATAAAAGCTGAACAAATAATGGCAAAAACAGTCAGTTTTAGGATAGACAAACAAAGAAAACTCCTCAGAAATGTAGAATGTCTGTGTGTCTTCATGTCCTTGACATATACCAGACAATAATACATGAGAAAAAAGAAACTGAAAAGTAAAAGGACAGAATCGTAATAATTTGGAAAGTGCTGTTTACCTGATGAGTAAGTTGCATTGAAGCCAGTGCCTGACTGTGAGCCAGACTGGAATCTGATCCACATGGTGTTAGACGTGGACCTCACTCTGTCCGGAACACTCGTGTTACAGAAGATACCCATAGACGGTGAGTGTCTGGAACTTCCATCCCGGATCTTAGGATGTGAGCATTAATTTATTGAATATGAAAAATATTCACAATTATGATTGCTAATAATCATGTACATTTCCCTTTTTTGTCATGTCAGAAAATATCCCGCACACCCTAGTCACCTTGAGTTTTCTACAAGTATGTACACAACACATAACATACTAAATATATAAATTATCTAGAACATCAAAACTATATTAATCTTGAAATTTTTCTGTAAATTGTGTCTTGTAGTGATTGTTGTTGCTGCCTGTCAGTAAAGTGAAGGCCTCTCGTAAACATGGGTAGATTGTCGGGAAGTGAGGTGCAAAAGATCATTTTTCTCGAGGCCAGTATTGTGAAAGGACGATGCTAAACTATTTATTAAGGAGAACTGGATCAAGACCTGATTCCGGACCATCGAGGAGAAAATGATAAAGGGTGTTGTTTCTAAACGACTTTAACGCAGTAATGTTAATAAACTGGGGAGATGGAAGAGAGACCGACTAATAATAAACTAATAAATTAATCCTTCAAACACTTCATGACTTTTTCTTTATATTGAGAAAAGCTGCAACCAAGATTCAAGAAGAAGTATAGTTCTCACGTATCTAGCAATGAATCTCATTGTTACACCAGTATGCATTACATACTGTGATATCAAATAAAATCATACCGATAGGGAACAGCAGGGCGGGTAATTTTCATGTTCCCGAGTTCTGGTTTATTATGTGACAGATTTGTGTCATTGTTTGTATCATGGCTACAAATTCTTCTCTCTGGGCTTATAGCCAAATAAAGTAAAAAGAGATTTTATTTTTTGATCATCGCTTTCTGCGGACTTATTTAGCTACTTTGACATATGTAATAAAAAACTTTTCACGTGTTGCTGTGTTTTCATGTCATAGTAAGGAGCGATTAAGCAAATCCAATGAGATATTCTGATCATTGCATGCGAGAAGAAACAGAGGAGACTATGAGGGAGACTGTGGGGAAAGATGTGACGATAATAGAGAGATAAACTAAGAGATACATTTCCTGGGCACAATCTTTAACAATTTTCCTAAGCAATATGCCTTGGACCGATTGTAATGGCCAATGATACCAAGAAATATAAACAATATCAACATACCGTTAAGAATACAAAAAAATAATGTTTGTTCTCTTGGTTTCAGTTTTTAACACCAGACACATTGCAGAAAAAAAGCATTAAAATATTAGCTGCTGTTCTACATCATGTTTCTCAACATCGTTTTGATTTTAAATTTTGCGCTTGTATTTATCTGTGATCGCTATCCATTTCTCGCTGTCACATAGCAATCCAATGTTCACTGGTCTTTTTCACCTCCTTTACTTCTTTATTGCTCCAGCTGCATTTTATTTTGCCTTTGATTTTTTAAAGTATACAAAGTAAAAATTATACTAACTCTCAATTAAAGTATTATATTGCAGTATATGCAGAGCTTCCAAACAAGTGTCACAATAATACATTCTGTTTTTCTAAAATGACGGAAAACACGTCCTTAAGGAACAGGAAAGAAACAATCACAAACCTGCAAATGTTCCAACTCGCAGTCATCGGTTGCAGCCTCAATTTTAAATGTAACAAAGGTCAAGGTAATACGATGGCCCTGTGTTGTGTTGATGATGTAGGTACAGTCTTTATTAGGCGGGTACTGACTGGGGTACAGCGGGGACGAGATGGAGCCACTGGGTGAGGTGTACACACCATCACAGGCTAGAACGTAAACAAAGCTCTTGGAACAACAAAGGTCTAGACTCAAATATAAGACTTCATCATAATTAACATTTAGCCTCATAGCATGAGATTTATGTGGCTACGTGGATGTTGAAGGGATCGGGACGAGTAGGTTCTTGTTGATTTTTAACCAAACTATTCCTACCTTCTCTGCGACCCACTCTTGATCTTACCTTGTGTTTTCTGTACGTGGTGCTGAATCACGAGTGTAAACAAACACACAAGAAGATGCATAGTCATCATGATCACTGAAATAAGAGGCGGAGATGAAAAACGTTAGACCAATTAATACATTTTAAATAGGTTCATTTAAAATGTAAAAAATTAAAACAGATTGCAAAATAAAAACTATACTAGTCCGCCTAGTGACTTTTTAGAAAGCAAATGAACTGCGTGTTTATTACATAAAGTATTATTAAGAGGACTAGGTAGCTTTGTTTACACTATTAGAAACTGGTAAAAAATTTATGACAAAGCGGGTACCGAAGTATCTGTGCGTGATGTGATTCTGACATGTTCAACCTGGTTTTTCTTTTCTTGTTTCAATAATAATTTGATATTTTGAACATCCTTATTGTCGGTTCTGTTTGCGCACTCGGGTGGAAGAGATAACCTGTAAATACGCATGTTGACGAGTAAGTGTGAGAGGGAAAAAGTCGGGTGAAGTGAGCCAGATGTCTACTATTTCCTTTTCGGGCGTGTTAGGTCCACCCTTGTCCCCGCACATTAATCCAAAGGTGAGGTTGCATTGTAAAAGAATATCAAAAACCCAGTCTTGCATGCTCCCTTTTTTCTGACATAATGAATTCAAAATAAATACCTTGGCTTCTTCAGTAAATCTTCCTGAAAACTGCATTTGGTCTTATTTCTGCTCCTATTAATATCAGTATTATGTTTTACTATTTTGTTTAAGAATTTATTTGAAAGACAGGTAACTGGTTGTGACAAGAAGTACAAAGTTCACTGGGATTAGCTTTCTTGGAAAGTGTAACAATGTTCAAATATTTTCAGAAGGCTGAATTGTGTTTCCAATCAAGAAAAAGTTGAAAGAGATGTTTAAACACTTCACCAAACTGCGCAAAACATCGAAGACACGACTGTGAGCGTGTGTAGCTTGTGTCTTTAATGTACTTTGTGTATCAGTGAGTGTGTGTTGTACATGTGAGTTGGTCTGTTACATGTTTTAGGGGGAGTGGTTGTGTGGATTTAGTCTATACATGATTTATGTCAAGCGCTCTGAGGAAATTTTTGATGGACACTTGGAAATCCTCTTTATTATTACTACTACTAAACTAACTTCAGTTCATAAATAGTGAATGTAAGTAGCCAGCTAGTATCACTCAATCGTGTTTTTCTACTCAATTTTCCCTCTTATCGTCTTTTTACATCCTTATTCGTTGTTTTTTGTTTGATTTTTTTCTTGTTTTTTTTTTTGCCAAAGGATCTGCAGTGGTGCAAACAAGTTTTTACTATCTAGTATACCTATAAATCCTTCAGAGAACAAAGGTTTGTCACTTGCGACAGTTTTTCAAGGTATTACTGTTTTAACACAAAAATGTAACATGAAACAAAAGTCAACTCATCACTCCTGGGATATGAATCATAAAACAAATTCAATGGGATGCAATTAACACAACACAACAAACATACAATGCTGTCATCTGCCTCATATTAACCAACCAAACAACACCGCGAATAAAACTGAAATACAAAAATTAATAAAATTTACAATAAGTTGCATACAGTGTTGTTGAGGTACGTGGATAGATAGCAAAGTCAATGCTCAGGAACAACATAAGTATTTTAAGGACAATCATCTTGTTTCCAGTTAGAAAGCGGTTTCCAGCTCGTGCATATGATGCTTTACCCTAGAAGATGTTATAAAGCGGAGAAATTGTGTCCGAGGGAAAATAAAATATTATTGATGTAGTGCTCGAAAGATCTGGGCACTTCTTCAGTTCTGAAGATACTAATCCTGGAGTTCTTAATTTTACCTTCGGAAAAACTAATTACCCTCACTTTATAACTACGACCCTAGTGGCAGGTAACATCTTAATTCCACATTTTTAATGCTACTCAGGTTACATTAAATGAAGCAAAAGTCCGACGACACTGATTTTAAGAAATACATTTTAATTTACATTTTGTCCTTGATGTTGATGATGATGATGATGATGAACTCACCTCCTAATGTAATTTCTACGATCTGTAGACACTGATTTTGGCTCTGGTTCACTCACAAGAGTCTAGTGAGAATAGTTGAACTGCACTCCTCTCTGTAATCAGTTCTGCTTCTCTGTTTAATAAGTTCACAAGAGACACTGGTTCCCAGTAAATTCTCTTCCTCCTTGCAACAGCTTCCTCATCTAGACTTGAGAAATGAATGCCATTGGTTTGTCAGTATGCAATGTTTGTCGTCACGTGACTTCCCCGACAATTAGCTAGTCACACGCACCAGGATGAACACGTGAGCGAGACGAAGCCGCTCGTCCTGTGACTGTTGGCGGGTAGAATTAGTCGGCAATGCTTGTAGTCCTTACCTACACCCTAAACCAGCGGTTGTCAACCTGTGGGGGGGGGGGCGAAGGTGGTCCTTTTTTAAAAGTTTCTTATACCGGTATTAGTGAAATTAGTTTACATTGTGTAACCGAGTAGTAAGGGGTCTCAGACTCCAAATCTCTTCTACCTATTCAAGTACACTGTCTCGGCAATGCAGTGACTTCTCACTTCCAAAACTCAAAACATAATCCCCCTCTAAACAATTAAGCCACCAATCTCCCTCCTCTCGCCTTTTGCCCTCTCTCTCCCCAAATTTCTCATCACTGACTCCCCTCTCCCTCTCCAGTCACACCTCTCTCTTTTTTTTAACATCTAAAAGGCAGGCATTCAGTAAACGTCCATCATTCACACCCTTTCGCCCTCGCACATGCTCAGTCCTAGTACTCTAGGTCCCTGACAGAAGGCCATGACCAGACTGTGCGGGTTGGGGGCTTAAGAAAGACCGATGACTGCTGCTAATGGCATATTTATCGGACATATTTGAGAAGCTGAACTTTGTGAATACTTCTCTGCAAGGGAAAGACACCACCATATTACAAACTTTTGCTTTTGTCCGAAAAATTTCGTTGTGGACGCAAAAGATACGCCAGGAAAATATTTTTGATATGTTTCCGTGCTTGTGTAAGTGCAAGGCTGACAACTTGAATCTTGATCAGGTGAAGAATGTAAATATTGCCCATCTAAACGGACTGCAAGAAAGGTTTCAGCATTACTTCGCTGAAATTGATGTGACTAAATACGATTGGATTCGTAATCCATTTCTGGCTGATCCTAGCACAAGCGGGTTGTCCACGCAAGAAGAAGAGCAGCTCATCGACCTTTCGGGTGACCAATCCCTGAAAATGGTCTTCCAAACAACACCAGTGGCAACATTCTGGATTAGCATCAACTGTGCTTTCTGAGAAAGCAATGAAAGTTCTTCTGCCATTTTCAACTTCGTATATGTGTGAGCAAGGATTTTCAGCATTGGCAGCACTGAAGTCTTAATACAGAAATCGTGTGGACGCAGAGGCTGAGCTGCGAATAGCAGTGGGTACGAACATCGCACACAGGTTCGCTTCTCTATGCAAAAGCAAGCAGGCTCAACCTTCTCATTAATCAAAGTGAGTGTCTAATAAAATTAATAAAATAATATTTTTTAGCACCGCAGAATTTGCTTTAGTAAAATTTCATTAACAGTTATACTTCTTGCAGATACGAACTTTGTTCTTCCGTTGTTGAATTGCATTGATTTCCTCGACGCGGCGTTCGAGGTGAACTAAGGCTCCCCCTCCTCCACCGACCTAGCTGGCTAAGGGGGGGGGGGTCGCGGACGTACCGGTGTTCGTCAGGGGAGGGGGGGGCGTCACAAGTAAAAGGTTGAGAACCGCTGGGTTAGTGCCTAATGAATCTGAATGTTCCAGCATGATCTAGCCCGATATCAAAATGTCAAGAAAATAATAAAATAAACTTACTACAGGGACCTGCAAACTCTCTGATCCTCACCCCACTGAGAACTTGTGATTGTGTAAAGTTGATTCTGGCCTTCATAAACATTGGTGTAAAGTTCCTAAAATCCATCAAGACTGCTTAAAACTGGTGAATTCAATGACAGAACGCATCAAATTGGTGCTAAAGAATCGAATATGCTAAATTTTAAATATTATGTACTGATCTGAGTGTACGAATATTATTCTTAAAAAACTTACACAAACTGATTTTATTTTTACTGTTTTCCGGGTTTGTTTCAATGAATTTGCTTGAGTATATATCTGTGACATTCACAATCGAGAGAAATAATAAAAATAAAAAATGCACAGTAAATTAATAATAAAGTACACAGAATAATACGAACACATATACACGAACACAAACAAAATAACTTTTAAACGTTTGGTTATAGAATGGCAGATAGGAAGATGAAATATCAGAGAGGATAAACACAGATTTAATAGGATTATAATGTCCATACCCCAGGGCTAAGCTACAATTAATATTTAGAGACCTACGTGAATGTTTCTCACTGATAAGTCATCGGCATTCAAATCAGGAGAGACAGTCTTCCTTCTTTTCTCATCTCATCGTCTCTCACTTTCCGTCTCTCAATAACACTTCACACTTTCTTAGTGTCTCCCTCTTGCGCAGAACTCAATCATTGTGTATGTGTAGGTGTGTAAGTGTGAGGTTGGAGGTGGCTTGTTGGCTTAAGGATGGGGGAGTTTGCTACAAGAATGCGAAAGAGACTCCTACTAGTCACATTTATGAGCAAAAATTTCTTAAACAAAGTCACCATCCATGGCACAGATGAGCCACACGACTAACACATCTCATACCTCGGTTGTTTATAAAATCTACCCGTTACAGAAACCTGTAAAGCACGATATAAGCATTTGCCCTACAGCAATACCCGTTCCAAGCTGAGTCAACCAATGATGGGTAAAAAATGGCAGTTGCTTTATCTCTTACTTAATAAGATCAGCAAATCTTAAAGACAAAAACGAAAAAAACAACTGCTGTTAAAAATGCTATCGCCTCCAAAAGCTGTAAAAAAGGCTGGTTGATTGCTTTTTTTTTAATTTGGGGGGAAATGTCATGGATTCACTAGTGGTCTAACATTTTATGGTATTTTCTATTTATTATTTTTTTCTATTCTATTTTTATGGTATTCGCTATTCGCATTAATCACGATTAGTCATAATAAGAGTGTTTAGAGCAAGTGAGTATTGTTTACCCTAAATTGTAGTCAGGCACTCGGAGTTCCGCTCTTCAAACAAGAACAGTGTGCCGTGGTCTCCGAGTCAAGTCTTGTTACTCATCTTGTCGAGGTAAAGATTTTTAAAAACTCTCCTGGTGGTGTTTGTTGTTTGTCGCAACTTTGTGTTCGTAGGTCCAGTGTGTCAGGGTGTGTAAGTATTAGTTGTGCCCAGGCTACTATGGATGCTGCGGGTTCGAACATCGCTCGTCTCCTCCCAACAAACGACCTTTGGAGTTCGTCACTTGAGCGGTCGACTACACTCGCTGAACCTCGTTTTCTCGTGTTGACTCCCGAAGTACAGCTGCCTGAGGAGTTTATCGACGACTGAACAAAAGAAATGACGACAGTAGAGTCAGTGGTCATATGGTTCACCGACACCACAAACAGACCTGAACAGGTAAGGATCCCACGAAAACAAAAGCTCATGTTGCTCACGACTAATTCTTAATTAAATTTGTATCCTCAATTTTTTACAGCTTTGGTTAGTTACACTCAGCATATTATGATTAGAGGAGGATGTATAACGGACAAAATTAAGTATAAGAGTTTATTTAGCTCTTTACAATACAGAGTTGTTACTCTCCCAAGTATCTGTGGTTTATACACTGAAGAGTTTTATATCTGGTAAGTCAGGAGAGACGAATTCTCAGAGAGTTGACTGTAGACTTCAGTGTCAGACTTTTTCTCCGTCCAGCGTGTTGCGAGACACGAACCCTTCCCACAAGAGATGACAAACCGGGTAGATGTTGTGACGTCACCTTAATCCCCGACACGTCACACTGCTGTCCGCATGTCTCACTCCTCCCCCCGTCTGTTGATCCATTTACTGTAGTGAGATTTGTTTGAAGAAACATTTGCAGTATTTGTATTAATCATCAAGAGACCTTCTATAGCGACGAGAATAATGCGAATTTAAGTTAAGAAGGAGATGATGGAGTGTAAGCTGCTTACATTCATCTGATTACAAACTAAGACGAATGCACGCTGGCGATCACTGAGTCCTGTGGTCTCTGTGGTAACTCTTTGCTTCTCTGTGTGGAGTCTATGAAAAGCTTACTAATGTAGCTGTAAATATGTATTGTTCCTTTTTTACACCAGCGAGTTTTGTGCTTTACATTTTTATTTGTTTGATCCTCTCCTTTTGATCTTCGAACTGTGACTCGACTTTTTTTTTGTTTTGTTTTCGCTGCCACCTTCATCAAAATTGTTTTGGTCAGGTTTGCCACTGCTGATGCTTTGAATGACATAGATGATTCCATACTTTAGCGATAGTTTATTCTACTGCGTCTTTTATTATTTAACAGTCTTGACATTCAGGGACATTGACTGCTGTCCTTTGATTCGTTTGCATAAAATTATCACTGAGCTTGGGGTTGTCACTTCTGAGAGTCACTCAGGGCCCCTGTTTGTTTATATGTGTGTGTTCCTGCGTTTTACGCAAAAACAACATGAACACTGGGCCCGGGAATCCTACGAAGGGCGATAATCACAAGTCGATCATTCAGCTTCACTCCCCCCACTTCCACACACACACACACACACTTCCTGCTGTTTCCCGGAAACAAAACCACATCTCACTTAACGTATGATAATAGTGATTTTTTTGAAACATTAAAAAAATGCAAATACATACATAAATACAGTCTTTCAGTATTCGTGGCTTGTATTCGAAACGTGAATCAGGTTCGTGGGCGAGAGCTAACCTCAATCCTCACCACCCACGTCAACATAAGTTACAGGAGAACCACAGTACAACACTCACACATCCATCACAGACTTTACCACGTGGCTCCTGAGCCCCCACCCCTGCTGTTCCCCGAACACAAAACTCGACATGTGATGTAGCGTATAATAAACATTTAGTTTATTTCTTTGCTGCTCATTTGAGGAGCATAGGACCGCAGCAACACCTCGCCAGCGGACCCGCTATAGGGCAGCCCCCTTCAGTTGGGTCCATGTGGTTCCCACGTCCTTTACCTCGTTATCTACTGTTCTTTACCAAGTCTAGTTTGGTCTCCCAACTCTCCTCTTCCCATGAGGGTTCCAGTCAAGGGCCTACGTTGCAATGGTGTCAGCCTCACTTTCGTCCTGCCCTCCCCTTACGATGCTGACAACGATTGCGGTTCGGTCTATACATAGACGTTATACCAACATCTCTGGTCTATAGTAAATGTTTTGTTGTTGATTGGAGCCACAAGAGTCTTTATCACACCTAAGGACTTAACTATACCAATTAATACATTTTATACCAATTAATACATTTTATGGTCGTCAAGTAAAAGAAAACAGTCTTATTGTGAGCTTGCTGTTCATGTATGATTTACTAAATCGCTGGCAATGCTGTGTCCGCTCCTGTAGGAAAGGAGACAAATAGAAGAATTTACATGAAAGAAAAATAAAAAATGTAATACAGATTTCAAAGTACAGGAGACTAATTATTTAGAATTACGTTGTAAATGATAATAAATTACTGTTGTTATTTACAACAATTAGAACAATTGCACACTAATGTGTGCTGACGGTGTTTGTGCCCTTCAATGATTTAAAAAAAATAAGCCTGTGGACAACCAGCATGTGGTTCCACTCATAACCTTCAAAATAAATAAATAAAAATATCCACATAGTCACAGTTTTGCTATCACTCACCAACTCCGATTTAGAGAGACTACGTAAAACTCATGTTATATATTTAAAGATGTCTGAATTTCAGTTATAAAATTACTGTAAAATCATATCTTATATTAATTCATACTCAAAGAAAAGCTGTTTGCGTCTATAGTTTTGTAATTTTGAAAAGTTATGTTTGTTTATTTTGATTGTTTATCGACATGTAGAAGCTTAGTTGAGCTATTGTCTGATTTCTCTTAATCCTTTTCTAACGAACTTTGATATTTGAAATTTGATAATCATTTCTCAACCAATTCCATATATTTATTTATTTGAGTGCACACTATTTCTTACAAGAAAAATAGAATGAGAAGAAAAAAACGTTTTAAAAGTAACTTTATTTTATTTTTTGAAACCTGATTAGACCATGTGCTAGGTGAACCTACCTGTAAGGCCCATCGGTGTCAGGTAAAGAGCGGACCCATTTCTTACACTTTGATCGAAGCTTGTGTCACCTGCACAAAGCATGATCCAACAACACAAACATTTATTGATAATCTATGCCGACATAATCTACTCTGTGGGGAAAACGGTTGGTGATGACAAGATTAACATATAGGGTGGGGGGGATCAAGTAACAACGTATTCTGTGTGAGTCTTAAACGACTTACTTCCCTTTTTTTAGTGAGATATTATGGGCGTTGTAGCGGTAAAGCTTACAAATAACCAGGTGAGAAGCTGATGGCCCGATCTATCCTGGCTGATCGCTTGTGAGAAAACATGTCTTCGTCGTCTCTCTATCTCTCATGAGTATTGATGGGGACCTTGAAGGAGCAAAGAAGCTAAGAAAGACTATTACAGACTTTTTTATGGGTAAAACATGCGTTAAGGTCGTGTAGAAATGAAAGCAATACAAGGTGGGACATTAAAAGGTCGAGTTGGACAATGGCCAAGGCTGTACTCGAACGTAGTTGTTAACTGTTCCCTCGTTAGCGAGTCAAACACAAAATATTGTCCCCGTGGAGTGGGTATTGGGGTGAAAAGTAACGAGGTAAATCTATGTAACGATTCGCGATTCATGCGAACCTAATTAGATTCTGATTTATTTTTAACTCTCCTTGTGGTCATGGAAGAGGAGTCACGCGAGCTCTGACGTGGCTCTACGCGACTCATTCTTTACGTCAGGTATGCACAACCTACGGCCCGCGGGCCATATTCGGCCCGCGACACGGTGCCATCCGGCCCTCGAAACTGCCCTCAGTGCAGGAAATTCGCATGTTAGTAATAAAAAAAAAAAAACGAAAAGAAACCGAAAAAAGGGAAGAAGAAGTATTTAATCCCACGTAGGGGCGTTTCCCAATCTTTTTTTCGATGGACGAACATTTCGATTCAGTGCTCCGACTTGGTGTCTCTTCGATGAGGCCGGACATTCAGAAGTTGGTTTCGGGTAAACGACTTCAAATATCAAATATCCCACTAATTACTACATAATTAATGGTAAGTACAACTTGTTTCTAATAAAAAATGGTATCTGCTCTATTTTTTTTTTCTTTTTTGTATTTTTTGCGGTGAAGTGGCCCGCGACACGGCTGTCCGAAATGGATATGGCCCGCAGGCCGTAAAAGGTTGGGCATCACTGACTTACGTCATGTACGAAGTTGACGTAAGAGAGCTTGGCACAGTGTAACTAGGGCGACGGTAGTGAATGGAGGCAGAAGCTATGTCGACCCTACAACAGTGTGTTTGTGATTGGTCGGCACAGTCTCTAAGAAAGACTGTCAAGAGGTCGTCCTAGTTACCTGGTCGCTAAGAGTATGATTGGCCAAGAGGAGGAAAAGGAGAGTTAATTAAGTTAGGAGATCTAACGTTTCTCGGGACAGTCGAGACCGAGCAGTGAGAGAGTAAAGAGCTTTGTAGAGAGTAAACATTGTGTGAACTGCTTTCAACGGTATATCCAACGTCCTTCAGTGGAAGATTATCATTTGTATTCCGAGGTGTGGTGTAGCTATTATTTTCATTGGAATATATCAGCTTCGCCGATACAAGTGATGTGGTTTTAATCACCTTTGACTCACGAACTTCGTGAAATAATCCGTTGGATTTAACCTGCTGGTCCAGTCAGTCATCTCACCAGCCCGTCTGTTAACCGTAGGAGAGGGTTGGCGGAGAGGGAATAGTGTTCTTTTGTTTTGTTTCATCCACATTTCATCACTAATTAATTTCCTATACATTAAATGTGTTAATCGTTGGCCGGACCTTTTTGTTGAAAAAGGTGAGAAGAGTGCAGCGAGCGTGGTTTACATGCAGATGTTTACACGCGCTCGCAGACACATTTAAACACTCTTCTCAAAAACGTTACAATCTTACCAGCCACGAAGATGAAACTGTACAGGAAAAAGCCCCGTACTGGGCTCAAAAGTCAGTAAGTACTATGAGGAAAGAAATTAATATTATACCAGTAGCGTAAAAACCTGTCTGTCGTGGACATTGGAAAAGCATACCACCACAATCCTTCAACCAATCATCAGCTAGTCACGTGAACTGAAAGGAAGACTTGTCACACGTCAAGTGACACTGCGGGAGTAAAGGCACCTATCACACCCTCACAAGGTGTGACATGACATTGAAGGTTTCTCTGTGTAGCCATTATGTTTACAAGTCGTGACTGTCCATTTGTCACACACGTTGTTTGTATATTCGCTGGTGGCCGCTGCCATCTTGGCTCACCACTGTGAATGTTCGGATGTGAATGGTAGCATCTCCATATAACTCCTTCTTGTGGACCAAGAAAATATTTTTGAGTGGATCAACAGAACAAAGGTCTGAAACATTATGTAATGTAATAGTGTGAGAAGCCAGGTACGTAGTAACATTAGGTAAGTAACAATAAGAAGGTGTGCAATGAAAAGCTGATTTGACAGATTTTTTGAAGAAAGCAGTGAACAAGGGATGTATATCATCTGTGCTTTTCGTCATTTACTCACTACCAGAAAAATATATCCCAACCCTGAGTCCTGTGGCTGTTGAAACATGTAAACACAAACACTTGAAACAGGGTGCGTGAAAACCATGATGTGTAACTTATTTCTTTTTTTAGTACAGTCAAATCTCCCTACTATGCCACCTACCGGGACCGAGCAAAAGTGGCATAGTAGGGAGAGTGGCATAGTAGAGAGTGTTCGTAAAAACGGCTTTATTTGCTCAAGTTACCCGTCAGTCCAAAGCAGGGGTGGGCAATTAATTTTCCCAAGGGGCCGCATGAGACATTGGGATGGTTTTAGAGGCCGGACTAATATAGTTAACTCAGTTTACCAATACTGTATATATAGTATATATACTGGCGGGCGGCCGGTCAGAGACAGGAGGCCTTTGCCCAGGTCTGGTCCAAAGCTCTCAAGAATCGTCGCTTCACTAGCTGTCTCCTCTCATTCTCCCCCTCACCTCTTCATCCTCCACCCCTCCCAACCACATCCGCGCACCTGCGTCCTGTCGCTAGTCGACTCCCTCACACCTTCCCTCTGTCACGTGACTGTCACCCGGATAGCGACCACCCCCCCCCCCACATTGCCAGCCTCCACCCTCCCTGTGTGCGTGCTATGTTCCATCCACCTAACTGCCATGTCCCACACTACCATACAGTATAATAATCGAGCACTGCGCGGAATTTTACAACTTGTGTCTTTTAAATCAGTCACAAAAAAGTGGCATAGTAGCGAGAGTAGGGTGGCATAGTAAATTTTTTTTTTACATTGAATTTATAGTCGGGACCGAGCAAAAGTGGCATAATACCGAGAGTGGCATATAGAGGGGTGGCATAGTAGAGAGATTTGACTGTAGTACTAAAAGTATAAACAAAGATCCTGACACTTAGTGGAGTGGTAGGCTCAGTGGACAAATAACTACGTGGCATGTTTCCCAAGTAAACAGAGTTTAAACACTTGGGTTATGATGACAAGAGTGATATAGTAACAAAGACTAAACGAAAGGGAATATCAACAACTAGTTCTCCCCTCTCCCTAGAGCCGCCATCACCGCAAGGAATCTTGTGCTCACCCCCTCTCGACCAAGTATATTAAATGATCTTGATCACCATAAACAGGTTTCGCTCTCTATAATTGACATGGCAGAAAGAGAAGACAAATATTATTCTGTAAACTAATTGTCTTTCGACCAGTTGTACCTGGTTTGACGATAGCAAAAAGCATTCTGAGTGTGCCTACCTGCGTTATTAGAGTTGCCATCTCTATCACCGGATTGAGAACTAGGGATTTCTTCAAAAGGATCGAAATGAAGAGCATTTGGTGTTGATGCCAGTGACTCCAGTGCGACTTCAGGTGTGTTCTGTATCTGCGTGAAAGCCACATATTCTTCGGGATTGCTTTGACCTGCGCATTTCATCATCCGAAAGACTGTATGTTCCTAGGTCACCTCTTTGTGAATACAGACAAATTGACAATTTTTTTTATCATTTGTTTAAGTAATAAGACTTAAAGGAGCAATAAGAGTAATCACTGTGTATCCTCAGTCCGTTGAGGTATCACACACCCTTGGTGAATGTACTGCTGTAACCACAGTACAGTGTCTGAGTCTGTAATACTGTACGTAATGAATGAATACAAAATGGAGGAAACACTGGAACCCTTAGGAATTGTTCCACTATTGATTACTTCCCTTCAAAAGCTGAAAGTCAACCAATCAGGTATTTTGTTACGTTTGAAAGTAGGCAAAGGTTTGGTCGATCAAGCGCCATTCTGATGTTCGTTCCCAATTACTTAATTCGACATGGATGTGTGCCCAAACAGCAGAAAATGAGAAGACAACAGTAAGTAATATTTAACTTCTAATGTATATTATAATAACATATATGCTTGCTTGGTACTTTATAATAATATATTTTGCGTCGATAATTTTTCCTTAATTTCTAACCGTTTGAGAACCGCAGACGTAAATGTTTTCAAAATGCTCTTTCAAACGGAGTATCACAGTTGTCTGTATACACTTTACGCTTTACACTTTAGATACATATAATTTGATTAAAATACCGGTCGAAATTTCATTCGTGGGCATTTTTCTCTCTATCAGGTTTGACTAGTACCACGTGGGGATCGACGTAGTGTAGCGAAGGTATTTGTTCTTTGTAAGTGTCATTAAAATTCAAGTCCAATCAAAGCACAAGTCAATGGACATTAAAGGATTCAAAAGCGTTTTTGTACAAAGTTTTGGATTGCAGAGGAACCGACTAAGAATTGTTGTGAATGCAGGTATAGAAGTACCACGTGATTTTTCTGTTTTTTTGTTTTTTTTTTTATTTTTGTTTTTGTTTTTGTTTTTGTTTTTTTTTGTCTACTAACCTAGCAAAACAATTTTACTCTCAATAAAACGTTCTACTTTAGTCTGCCTGTCTTGTCAAATTTCTTATAACAACAGACTGTAGCGATAGTCTTCTTCCTTTAGTCTCACTTGCTTGGTCCAGCTTGTTGATTGTTTACACCACAGGCGTTGACCAGTATTGCAATCTTCTTGTCTGCCAGCTAGAGAGCCGTGAGAGGGTCATTTAAATCTTCAGGAAGGTTGGAAACTTGTATTTTAGTGTAGCAGTGTGAGTGAAAGCCTGAAGGTAGCTTTGACATATGTTCTCTACATGTTGTTGAAGTTGTATCAGCTACTAATCCATGACAACTAATCGTTTAACAGTCTTGGCATCCTCATCCACAGTATAATCTGTTAGCTTGTAGTAAAATAGCCTCTTGTAAGTAATGGTGGAGATGCCTCGAGGACTGGGTCGACAACCCCCGATACAAGGCGTTGATATATTAATATGGATATATGTAAAGGCACTGATAATGATATTTGAAATAGGAAATGCACAAAATTACCATGCACCATAACTACAGCAAGTAATATTATCAATTTGTAAACTTGTAGAAGAAAATTTAATGCTGTTATAAAGGTAAATATGCGTGTGAGAGAGAATAAGAATAGAGTGAGGTAGAAAGCACGAGGCACGAGATGTAATAGGGCTGTTATAAAACTACTTTATTAATTTGTTTAGCTGACAAATGGAGCAGCCATTGGCTCAGATTTTGACAAACATTTGTTTTGTTCGGATTCAGAAAATTGTGAAAATGACAGTTATTGAGAAACTAGCTTTGTACATGATTTAAGAAGGACGGCCTCGTCATTTAACATTTCTTCTCGTTAGTGTCCTTTTTTGTTGATGATTTAGTGTCCCTATCTCTCTCATAATACAAGGACTCTATTGAAGACTCCGATGCTTCATGAGTATATTTTCCTGTGATTTATGTTTGTTGATGTGTTTCTAGCAACTTGCTTGATGATATGTTTTGATCTCTGTCAGTACGTGTGTTGCATACATTTTGTATCTGTTTGAATATGAGCTTAAAGAAAGAATTGATGAACGAGAAAGGTAGACAATAAGTATAGCTACTTAACAATTTTCCGTATAAAACTTATGAAAGTTTTCTAGTACTTGCAACGCACTGTCTCTGTCTCACCGTAAAGTGTAAACACTACATACTTTCTGGTCTGGACTTCAAACCTCTGTCTTTCATAAACATCTACTTTAATAATATTTTGGTTTATTCTGATTGTTACTGTCTCCACCTTCTCCTCTGGTAATGAGTAAGAGCTAATAAAACCTAGAGCAGACACCGTGTTGTCTTTACACAACATTTATCTGGTGATGAATAAGGGTTAATACTTTATACAAGAGACACGGTGTTGTCTTGCTTCATATTTGGTTTTGGTCACTGGGCTCTTAAAAACCAACCTGGCTGGCTTTTATGTCTGGTTGACACAGGTCTCGTAAGTTCTTCCGGTTTAGAGATTTTTCTCTCTGATTTAATTCCTGTTAAAATCCGTTTCGACACTTTGCCTACAATGACAGAGAGTCGAAAAAAAATTGACGGAATTTTTCAATGGTTCTTTGTTTTTTTCTTTTTAAAATGCAGGTAATGTGTCTGAAACTTGCAACCTTGTAAAGACTGAAATGTTAAAACCATGTTTGCAACGTAAACTCTATAGTCAGAATGTTAACGAATTTGGCTTTCTTTGTGTGGTTTTAATGAAGTTTTGCTGTTAAGGAAAAAGGTTTTTGACTTTTTGTCAATTCTTTCCATAGGTTCCTTATACTCCTTATTATAAGATAAGCTTTTGTTGTGATTAGTTTGTACTGCAATATATTTATTCTTGTTTTCTTTTTGTAAATTGTTGTTGTGGGTAATCCGATTTTTTGTTTGTTTTTTTTTTGTTTTTTTTTGGGTAAAAATGCTTCTTGTGGTGACTTGGTTCTTCTTCCTTGTTGGTTGCAAATTCATTTCCCTATTTTTTTCACTGTAACAACAATTTTTTAGCATTATTTTATTATGATTACAACAACAATAATTTTGCAATCTTTCTCATGCCTACAAAAGTTAGTCTCACCTCACAATCAGTCGTACATCACATGCGAACTATTTTTAGGTTACGTCTGCTCAAGAAAGCTCATCAAACGTTCGATAAGAGGACTTCAGATGTGCCTAGGTATTTTAAATTATTTATTATTTTAATTATTTGCTTAGCTGGAGCCAGTCAAATGTCCAATGTAAGTGAATGTTAGGAACGGGGGTTGTCAACCCTGTCTGCTGGGCGGCAGAGATTATCACCCTTAGCTGTAGGCTGTTGGAATGCAAGAGAATGAATAGGTTTTAAGAAATGACAATTCTTTATTTACGAGAGGTAAAATAAGCAAGAAAGTGCTTTTTTTCCATTTGGCCCTCGCTCTTTACAGGGAAGAAAATTAACTTCATGTGTTTTACAATGTTAGAACCTGTTGCTTTGTCCTCGAAGTGGTAATTCATTCATGAGATTGACTCTTTATGCTTTGTTTTTTGCTTTTCTAAAGTTTTCCAATTATCAATTACTATTGTGTTTGTGTAAAACAGTGTACATTACATTGTTAATCTTCACTTACTACTGAAATGTCTCCGTTTGCTTAAATTATTACCTCAGTGTGTACAACAGGGCAGTTAAAATCTTTTATTGAACTGGTTTAAAAGGAACTTTTAAATGTTTTTAAGTATATGAATGCATGTTTTATATTTCAAACTTAAACTTGATTACTATGGTAGGTTCTCGCCGTTTTGACTAAGAAAGATTGCCTCTTTATATTGTCATGTAACCATTTTTCGAGAAGAGATAATGTAATGACACCTATCTCTGCCATATTTGGCTGTCAGTAGCTAAGTTTTATTTATTCCCGTGTATGATGGGCATCACCAGGTCCCTAGATAGTGTAGCTTAGACTATTTCTTTGATGATAAATGATGTATCGTTTCTTTTCTTTCTTGAACTTAGGGCGTGAAAATAGGTGAGGACATCCTTGTTCAGGATTAAAATGGCTCAAACAAAAATATAAATAAAAAATACAAATAAAGTGTGAACTCAAGAAGAAAATTAGAACATATGTCTCAGATATAATATTTTTTACCAGAATTTAAGTCAACAAAGATTTTGTTATGACCGTATGTCAAGTTGTACAATATTCTATTCTAAATCCTGATGAACATCCCACTCAACATCTTTACGGAGGTAAGAACCAGGTAGGCTAAGTTGATGTCTTGGAGCACAAGCTCCATGTGTGATCAATGCACAGACTTAAATGTTGTTTGTGTTTACAAAAAAGTGATACGTTGGCAGTTTTTTTGTAATCTCAGTTGTCAGCGTTAGTAAACAATAATCGTAAGTATGAAGCTGACAAGAATTTAGAGAATGACACAGTTATTTTATTTGTATATCATTGGGGTCAACGCCAGTGCAGGATGCTATTGCCTGTACACTGAGCAACTACCCCTTACCCCCTTCTTGGTTAAAATTCGTAATGTCAGTAAGATTTGTAGTTACTTATTTCTAACTTAATTAAAGTTAATAAAACAATAATAAAACGTGGTCAATGTATTTAATGAAATAAAAATTGTGGTGTCTTGGGTGCAATATTTCACACAGCTACAGTAGCTTGGCTTTCAGTTTTTCGTCCCAGTGATGCCCCCTGTTACCATATAACACAAATATTGTCTCTTGAATGATACTCGTACTAAAGTAGAACGAAAAGGTCTCTGACAACAATTGAAAAGGACTCCAAACTCTGATTTGACTGCAGTTGCCATCCACACACACAGTAGCTCAGTTTTCAGTTCTCTGTGGAAGTGAATGTCCCATGTTACCAGCAAACACCGGAGTTGTCTCCTGTGGTCTTATGTTTGATCTTGTCAATTATCAGTCTGCTTGATTTGCCAGGCTGTAACACACGAACATGTTACAATTTATTCATTTGAATAAAAGGTCTGATCATAATAAGTACAAGATATCTGTATTATATATTTTCGCTTACAACACACACATAATTTTTTCTTTGTTTTGAGCTCACCAGCAAAAAACTAAACAGTCGCATCTCACACACCGATACAGTTACTACACTCGTTTAAAATCCCTCTAATGGTTATCAGTGGCAACAATTTTGCCGAGATTAAAGACAGTTTTATGAGGGTGGATGTATGCGAGACCTTGTAACTGGCTGTGTGTGTGTGTGGCGGCGTTCGTCCTGTAAACAAACATCACAATAACTTTCACTTTCACTGGCGAGACACAAGCTTACTGACATCATTGTGTGCAGATTGAGGTCTATATTATAGACAACAGGACTGTACATCCACAGGTTCACCTTGGGCAGACAGCTGATAGTGGGGTTTGAACCGCAGACAGTTTAGGGCCATTAAGCCGCGGTCCAGTCATTCGTGAATTCGCTTAAGCCGCGCAAAATTCTTTGATGTCAGTTTGTTGACACTATGGATCGTACTTACGTGTGGACGATTCTGACCTTTGTCATGGTACAGTGATCTTGTATCATGTATTTTGTAGATGGCAGTGGAAAAATACTCACCGCTAGTCCTTTAGTTAAGAGTGGAATTCCAAGCTTTTAATTCTGTTTCGAGAAAAAAGGAACATAAAACTAGCAGATTCTACATTTTTGAATAACTGAAGACGTTAAAAACGTTCCTAAAACCAAGTAAATCAACTTGAATCATTTTATTTCTTGTCTTCAGAAAAAAAATAATCAAGACAGAAATATAGGAAAAACAGTTAAAAAGAAGCGATCACACTGCCTAAGATTTTTAATCAATTGCACATTACAGCAAATTATGAATTATGAAAAACCTTCAAGTCTTGTGTATGCTACATGTGACGAAAGTCTTCCAAACCATGAGACTGATTTACTTTCTCACCTTTGTACGATGAATAAAAGTCTGTGTACATAGAAGACACAAAATGTTCTAGTTCTTCACTTTTCCAGAGAAGAGTTGTCACTGTTGTCGAACAAATAATCAAAAAATTTTCTTCGTTTTTTCGAGTGTTGCTATAGCGACAGCAACACTGTGTGACAGTGAGAAACCTTTGCCCCGTGTCCGCAACTGACGATGTCCGAGTGATTTCTTCTAACTGCTGTCACCTTAGGACAAGTACGCGTGTGTTTTGGTGGACACAAAACTGTGAAATTGGGGATAATTCATGATATGATTCGTACTTGTGCCGTGTGACTGTTATGTTTTACGTTTTAATTAAAAACTATATAAATTAATGAATGCTTTAAACTGTTTCATTGTTTTGGTGCAGTGGATTTATTTTTATGTTATTATATTTTCTGGTGTTTACTTACATTTCCTTTTTTTTATGAAAACGATGAGAGTGGCGATACCAGCAGTTACTACCAAGGGAACGATGACGCCGACCAAGATGATGTTTGAAGTTTTAGCGCCATCAGAGTCTGTTTCTACAAAATACAGTAAAAGTAATAACAGCAATTCCAAAAACTTGTTTTGATATATTTACTCTTGAGTTATAATACATAGATACCGTACATTTCGATCTATTGAGCTGACCTGTGTGTAACCTCACCAACTACATTTTTTAAGCAGTCTCTACATTTTTCAAGAAATTCAAGTTGAAAACTGCTCGTAGGCATTTCGTCTCGCTTTCAGCATGATGAGGGTGTGTGCTTCAGCTACTGATCTGAATACTTCAACTGTATGTGCTTTGATTTTTAAAATGTGAGCAGTTAAAACTGTCACAAAATAAAGTTAAACACTTTAACATGGAGCTCATCAAAAACTTAATAGGAATCTGAAAATCTGCTAACAAGCGCGCAGGATTGAAAGCTTGAGAACAAAGTCGGGGCGTTATGGTCCGAAATTTACAGTACATACATTTTTTAATAAGAAATCATTGGTAACGCAATTATGTAGCTCGTGAAAACGACATTAAATTATACCAGCGAAAGTATGATAGCAAAATGACAGTCATAAGTTCAGTACATAAGTGAAATAATTATTTTTAAAAGTGCTTTTTTTTATTTGAGAGGTTGGAAATCCTAAACACAAAGTATTGAGAAAAAAGCAAAGCTTTTCTTACTACCTGTACCTTGTTGGCGCTGTAGTGAGCCTTATCAGTTGTCTGGCAGCAATACTGAAATATAAATTAGAGGGGTATACAAGGTAACTTGGATCTTAGGATATGAAATGTTTAAACATAAGAACAAAATCTCTGTTGTTGATGAGATACAAGCAAAAAGGAACAAGCTACACAGAAGAATCTGACACTCCGATGGTTTGCTAGTAATCCCGGTTAAATATTTTAGTTCTACAATGATTGTTTAGGGTAAGAGTAATTAAGTGCAGTATTTAAGTAGAATAAACTTTGCGCAGAGATGCTTAAGTACTGAAAACTTTAAAGTGACCACTGCCGTATTATCTGCATTGTCAGTGGTGATGTTTCTGCCTTAATTCTACCTGGACCTGTCTGCACCAGGACTACTGTCTGCTCATAGACTACACACCTCTACGGGATTTCTGGAAAATCATTGCAGGGTTCCAACTCCTGTCTCAAAGATAAGATGCAGACTGTTTGTTGATGGTGTGAGCACATCTCACCCTGCTCCACTGCTCTTGGTGGAGCGGTCTCAACTTTCTGTACTTGGCTACTCTCGTCCTCTTGTTTATTCTGATAAAATGAAGCTAGTTTCATCTTGCCTACTTCCAAGTGTCAATCATATGCGAGATTCTAAGCAGTGGCTTCACTGGCAAACCGGCTGAGTTTCACACCAACCAATGGAAGTCCCATGCTGACAGGATTGATCTCATCCATCTTCATCGACGAGTCACACTCCAGGTGAGAAAGCGTCTTCTCTTGCAAATGACTCTTGTCTAAACAAGTTACAGCTGCCTGTCAGTCTGTCTATTATAGAAGCGCTATTCGTCTATATCTAATTTTCTTACTTTTTGAGGCATCATGTTTTGAAAGTTTTAGCTTGCATTACTTTTGTTTGTGCTAGCATTGCTTTAAGCATTAATTAAAGCACTGTTTTATCTTCTTTTCATTTTGAAACATGCTGCGGTGGTACAATATTGCCTACTAATACAAACAAATTTAATCCTTGTGTTTTCCGTTTTTTTGTTTTGAACACTTGGAGTAATTCAGTAAGTGTCGTTAAAGTATTTCTTTATATGGCAGCTTTTGTATCCTAAATGAGGCTTCTGTCTACAAAATCTAAAGAAAACAAGGTGAACATAAAACGCATTTTCTAGGTAAACTTTCTGTCGCGTACGCAATCGAGTGCAGCGGTCTTCACGCTCACAAGACAGACACGCAGTCAAACAATCACACAGACACACAGTCACACAGACACTCAACGCACGAAGCTAGCGACGAAACCCTAATCGCTCCTGAGTGAACAAATAAGCGAACCTCGTGAGTAGAATATAAAATACAGGTTATTAATCAGCTAGAAATTAGAGAGAAAACAGGATAGAAAAGAAAAAGACTCCGAAAGATAGCGAACAAGTGGACAAACAACCCCGCCCACTAATCACAACAAACTGACGACACGACTCACAAGGTCAACCAGAGACGTTAGACCACATGGACCCACACGAGGCGCGGCAGTGGAAATGCAACTCGTGTACCGGCGGTGTAAGAGTAGGTGGGGTACAGCAATATCCGGCCTTTGTTTTGTATCGCGAGTATCTTTCAATCCTTTACTCATTGAAAATCTTCTTAGTAATGTTTGGTTATATCATTTATTATAGTGAATGATATTGAAAAAATTCTACACTCAAATGACAAGCGTTGCAAGTAGTATTTGTAATTATGTTTAGAGTAAAATGTTTTTGTCAGCAAGTTCTCGTCTCCAGCTCATTGTTTTTCTTAGGTGGGAGGAGTTTGTAGTGAGTTTATTCGCTCTGAATTCAGACTAAAGGCTCTAAGAAACGTGCCTTAATTCCATTTATCCTCTTCTGTTTTTTGCACAATGTGTTTTGAAAATTACATCAGCGCTTGTTATCAGGACGATAGTGCACTTGAAATGGTTGGCTAAGAAAATTGATGTTATTTTCACTTTACTGATATTGATTGTTAATCCCCGGACATAAATGCCAAGACGGCAAACTCGTCTTCTCTGCATGTGGCAACTGTTTACAGGGCTGGCTTGCCTCCAGATAGCCTTTTGCTGAACGCGTAGAACACAACTCCTCCCCCACACACACACATTCACCGTATCCAGCACTGAAGCAGTTTACAAATAGCAGTGTTGAACATTGTTTAACAGGTTGATTAATAGTTTCGACTTATTTTTAAACTTAAATCTTTTCATTGCACACAACAATACTTTAGAAGCACTGGAAAGATGATTATTATAAAATATAAAGGTTAATGCTTTACTTCACACCGTAGCTAGGTGAGTCTTGCTCATATAACAATATTATCTGAAGCAAGTGGTCGCTCTTTCGATGCGCAGCTAGAATGAAAACAGCTCTCAAAAGAGCTTTTTCCCAGTCTTTATTATCTATTTATGCGAAAATGATCTTAACTTTGATTCGAATCTTTGCAAGCAGGGCATCCCGATGCACAGGTTGCTGCTGGCATCGTAAAAAAAAACTAAATCACGAAAAAGCAGCCTGGATCACACTGTGAAGACAAGCCCGGAAAGGCGAAGTACCACCCCGTGGTCCAGCGCCTGGCGCAAGGATTGTTAGGCGCCTGAGTACTGTCATAGGGATAACGTCTGATGGCTCAGCGGCACTTCACTTCTTGCCTCTAAAACGAAATGCTTCTTAAGTCCGATGTCAAATTGTGCATCGGAAAGCACATCTAAATTTTTCAGACACTGACAAGTCCAGTTCATCAGTTTTAACACAAGCACGTGTTGTAAGTTTCGCTAATTTCCTCTTGCTGTTCAGGTGTGTGTCACTTGTAATATCCGCGCGGCAGTACGTGTTTACTCACCTTCATCTGTTCTTTCCTCGTCATACACCCGCGTTTACTATCATTACTTGTTACTGTCGCATTTCAAATCGTTTCCATCCTGATGCGATAGATATGTTGTTGTTGTTGCAAAATTTCTGTATAAACAATACCAAATGAGTACAACTTCCTTTGTAGTTATATCATGTCATTTTACTTGTTGTATTGTTGCTTACTAAAAACGACAGAGCCGGAGCTAGGGGGGATGCGGGCTTTGTGTAAATAAATTGGGCCTTTGGAAGCGGACACAACATAAGCAGCAGGGGCAACAACAATTACGCGCCTGCCTCATCGCCATGGTGCACGTGTTAGTGCGGGGCTCCATCAGGCGTGGGCCTTAAGAATGGTTCCTGTTTTGCTCCCCCTTATCCCCTTAAAGTGCCGCCTATGTAAAGGATCACGTGGTGAAAGATGGTGGTAGTGAGTGGAAACAAGAGAAATTCAAATATAGTACAAGCATGTATGCACATTACTACATTCGTTTGTTTTATAACATAGTTGATAATAATGATGCATGGGAAAGTAAAACTGCAAGCAACCCGAGTTTTTATAACACTAGGCAGAACATTTTAATAGTTTTAAATGGTACTTTTCTGAAATGGTAGCCCTATTGGTAAGAAATGTGTTTAATCTATGATAATATTACTTTAGAAGTTATTGTTAATACTAGTTTAAGATAAAAATTTTCTGTAAGAGTTTGTTTGATTGGTGATTAATGCCTCAATCATTTTAAAAAATTCTCAGTGAATTTCAAAACATTTGCTTTAGGGTACATGGCTGGACTGGTCATACCTGTACAGTGTAACAGGGCCTTCTCACTGTTGCTTACTAGAGAAAGAGTGGGCTGATCTGTGAGATGCTAGATGAAAAAGGAAACAAAATTTTTCTTACTGGCATAACGTCCTATTCTTCTCATATACCTTTTATTCTTTTCTTTAAACTCTCTATTTTTTTCCTAAGCTGGACCTTTAATTTTATATAATTGCAAATGATTACAATCAAACATTTTATCTGAAACACAAAATAACTATAGGGCATGTGGGTTTGTAAACGAAGAAACATAACACATTCACTCCTCAATATCTTTAATATAATATAACTTCTCAACCCATACCGCGGCAACCAATACTCTACACATCATCAACATTTTTCTTCTCGCTCACCCTTGGAGTCACAGTTTATATAGTATTGATTTCTTAGAAACTGGATAATCAACATCTGATGAGGAATGTGGTCGACTAATTTAATTTTACAGTCAAATGTTCGCCATGCATTATATCTGTTTCCCACATGGTGGCCGGTGCTTTTTTCGTTGCGTCGTGGCGAGCAGGACTGTTTGACTTTGGTTTCTTATGTTACTTTCAGATTATCCGTCGTCTGATGGTCCTTTTTTGCTAACGGCTTTTATCGAAAGATCTTGAAGATCAACCAATCAGTCTTTGCGTCCAAGTACGTTTCATACAGTTTTCTCTGCTTGCGATTGCATAGATACCAGTAGTCGTCCGGGCGATTTGTTTTTCCTACCTGATGAACACCAGCTTTGCTAAACTGTAGATGTGATTCAATGGCCGTTTAGAGCTGCACGTGGCCGGGGCAGAGACTTGGTAAAACAGGAAGCTGGTCAAGTTGATAGATTCAGGCAAGTGGCTAAAAGACAGACAAAGTTATGTCAGACAATCAGTAACAAAGCATGTGTGCTTGTTCCTAATCTCATGTCTGATTGTCCACCAGCAAGTATCCCTTACAACATCACCTCTCAACCATTGGCAGAACACAAGTTGAAGATCACTCTGATCAAGGAGTCATCGTCATCAGAGATGGTCATCGGGCAGTTTGACAGTGTGGCCTGTGTCTATCAGCTATATCAGGAATAGACAAAAGTCTCAAAGTCATACAAACCACGTGTATGTAGCACATTTGCAACAAGTTTCAGATGGCTGTTGACTGATGGATGTAGAAAACTTACATCAGGTGTTGTCTTATGTACAGAAAGAAGTCGTATTAGCTCAAACAGCTGCAACATTACATTGCTCGCCAACATTACTTAGTTCTTCTATCGCCATGAGCTGTGGAGGTCATGTCGAGGAGCTTTGACCCTGTCTGTAAGTGTGAGGAATCGCTATACAACCAACATGTTACATGTATGCGGCTTTTATATGTGAGGTAGCGTCCTTTGTCTCTGTGTTATGAACTATGCTTTACTTATCACAACACACCCACGAAGAAAACTGATCGGTTAGAGGAGTTTCTTCGTTCATCAGGGAGTAGCGATGATTAAAGCCGCCTCTCAGTACAATCCTCAATATTCCTCTGAAACACGGATGAGTAAGATGACAGCTTGAGTAGTTTCCCTTGGTCAAGTAGTCCGGAAACATGCAACTGGGGTAAGCCTCTGTAATTACTCGGTGCAGTCCTTTGTGATGGGTAGAACCTCTGTAATATCTCGGTTTTCCTCTGTCGACAAAAAACGAGATGAGAACGATTTGATTTCTTCTTGGGAGCGTGTGGGCTCGTTTTCTAAGTCTTCCCCATTTCCCTGCTCCTTTTATTCGAATTTTGTCTCGTCATTACTATACTTTCACATTCACGCTGATTCAATACATTTTCTCGCCACACAATTCCCATTACTGCGCAGTATTAGTCAATGTCAGTGCATTAACGCCTCAAGAGTATCCAATAATGAGAATATCTAATAGGGAATTTAACAAGTTTATTTGTCTGGACAGAATACTTTTTCCACTTGTCTTTATTTCTTAAAGTATGCAAACTTCATTCTCTCACACAGGATATCGAGGAATGGCGGAACTGATAGAATATTCGCCTCTCAGTAACACTATTTAATATGAATAGCCACACTTGAACACAAACGTTATAATGTGTATAACGTCAATGAGTGAATCAACCCTGTCCTGAACTCGAACATTTTGATTACATTGAACCTTCTCTCCTCTCTTTCTTTTTCTCTTTAACATCACAAATTCCAAGTTGAATTTGCACCACACAAAAATGCTAGCTTAGTATAACATAATGGCAATTTTCTTAAACCTTGACAATGGTAAAACAATTCTAATGGTTTTCGTTGTGCTACTGAAAATGTTGTTTGTTAAGGCTTTTTCTCTAGTCCTGTATATCTGTCTCTTATGTTATAACAACATTGTTTCCTGCTGTCAGGAAGAAATTAGTGCTACTTTTAGGCTCCCCAGTCGTGACAACAAGTCAGTTTGGTAGAGTATCCGGCCAATAAATCACGGCCTGATTGTTTAAAAATAACTCGAGTACTATGCGTCCAGATCCATCTCCATTGCTAGTCTGTACTGTATGCTGCTCCATAATGTCTCTCACTTACGATTCACATCTCATTCATGACCACTGTTTGCACCCTCCGCCTGTTTGTCTATCCCCACATTTCTGGCAGTACCTACAACGCAAGCATGGAGAATCAGGAATGGATAGACAGCGTGTACACACGCCCTTATCGAATGAAATTTTAGAAAGCTAACGAAAATTGAGATACGAAGTAACAACAAAATCTCACATAACACAGGTTAAGAGAATATAATGTGACTTTCTAACAACAAAATCTATAGTTTAAATGAAAAATGCAGAACGAAAAACTATAATGATACAAAAAGACAAGTAATATTAATGCTCCAAAACTGACATTAAAATAAATATAGGGGCAAAAAATAACTCATATCTTACCATACTGTGTCCAAAGCAAGAACCAGTTGTTGTTTCAGATGCACGAATGGCGAAAACAAATATCTCACAGTCGAGCGCGTCATAGTTAACACCTCTCTATTTTACCCTTGTCCAGTTCACTCAGTACATCACACTGTGGTTTGTACAAATAATTGGAGACGATTTTAAAACAGGGTTATATCTCATCTCTTTAACTATTACTCAATGTCTTTATGTGCAGCCATCACATTCAAAACAAGGATTTTGTTCTTCTGGTTAACTTTTTAAATTCTCTTCTTTTTCAAAAACAATTTTTGTTGCTTCTTTCTTATCTTATCCAAAGTCTCGAGTGTATTAGCATGTTAATCACACAGCTCTATACGTTTTAAGAATAAAGTCTTTAACATAAATAGTTTATTATTATTTGTCAGAAATATAGATAGTTTTAAAAATAAGGAGCTCAAATTGTTTATCGTTATTTACAGTCTTATTTTAGTCACCCATTGTTTGTCACCTCGATGTCTACAGGCTGACCAATGTCTGAATCGACGATATATGATGAACTGTTGGTGTACGTGATATCTTCCGATGACTTTGTTGCCGTTGGTCAGCGTAGAATAAGTACCTCGAACACAGAGTCCACAGAAAGGCCCCATAGTCGACCTCCTTAAAGACAGATAACCAGAATGAATATCTATGCTTATATGCACTAAGCAAATAACTTCAGAAGATGTCGGTCACTGAACCAATATACACACATTAAATAGAACCAACATAAAAAGTAAACAGTTTTCTTTCGTTTCTTTAAAATTCAACGAGATCTTCAGAAGCTACTAAGTCCAGGCCTCTCACAAGTTAGTAACAAGTTTAAACTTATCCGGACTTTTTATTTCTACATGTGTGTAACACATTAATATACTTTTCATCAGACTAAACATTGCAACGAGTATCGATTTTATATGATTTTTCTTTGAAAGTGCAATTTTATAATCTACATGTGGATTTTACAACAAAGTGGCGCACTTCATAATGGTTTAAATAAAGTAAAAATAATTTCTCGTCTTGTTAACTTAGTTAATAAAAATAGTATCTCATCCTAAGCGTATTTATTATTTATGATTATTTTTAAATACTTTAATTCTCCTTTGAGATCGTATAGGGTATACTAATCGAAGGTACAACCCCGGTTGAATATGATAATTTTTTGTACTACTTATGCGATACCTTTATAGAACTTGTAACTGTTTCCACTTTTATAAGGTCCTTCTCCTAATAGTACATAATGTGAATTACATAAGCTACCAGACAGACTTCATTATTTTCCCTGTCAATTCTAAGACTAATTGTTTACTTGCCGTGATTTTGGCTGACTACCAGCAAGCGTAGATGACAGTAAAATAAAGCATAGGACTTATGACAGATGGCGGGATGTCTGAAGAATGATTAGATGAAGACATTTTAGTATAATCCAAACACAGCGAACCAAACTCGTTACAGTAAAGCATAATCCACACTGATTTAAAGACACAGGATGGCTTTAATGTCAGATATGTCTCCTGTCACCTGGCTTGAATGGACTTGTCTTAATCTCTTTTCGTTTCCCTGTAGGATTTTTAATGTCATGCTTGAGTGTCTCTGTTGATTACTGCTATTATATCGCACCGCTCTCTGTTTGTGTGTTTGTATATTTTTTATAGTTGTACAAAACCAATCAGTATATGTTGTATGTGTGAAATAATAGGACTATTATACAGATAGGAATATGTGTGAGCATGTAGCCATATAGCTGTTCATTCTAAGTTCATTAGAGTGTGACGGAATAAAGAATTCATGAATCTTGTTTGCTGCTATATGTTGCGAGCCAATATGTCCCCCTAGAAACTGCATTATGAATTTTTTGTATTCGTTTGTTTGACTTTTTGCATTTTATGCTCACTTTTAAAGAAACTAAATAAGCTATACAAAATCATTTTATACTGATTACTATTAAATGCTCTTAACAATTATGTATAAATCTAGAACATATGACCACAGTGTGTGTAAGCTACTTTACCTTTACTAATGTTGCGAACCAGCCGAGCATGCTACCACAAGGTTAGCGGACTCGAGATGGTCTGTTGATCTGACCCCAATAGACACACCGTCTACTGGATCGGAGTCAATACCATATGGGTTCTCTTGTAGACCACAAGTTGGGCAGTAGGTATTGTAAACATTACTTCCTGGTCGATGTCTATGCGACGATGCCATTATCATAGTCATGTGACAGGAGAAACCTTCTGTGGAATGATTGCTGTGGACAAGATGAAAGTGGTTTCACCATTTATGGTGAAGAGTTTCGCGGTCAAAGAATGTTATCTCGAAACTGTCTCACATGAACTTTTTTCGGTTATCAAAAAAAGTATCGCACAATAATATAACACAAAAAAAAAACTTGTTGAAAAAAGAGATCGAAGAAAAAATAATATCAAAAAGGAAAAATAGAACAAGACGAAGTAAAAAAAGAACTATAATCATTTAAGTGTTATGCTGGCTTTCCCAATTTCGTGTTGTGTTCAGTGACCAGTATTCCGTACAAAGAACCTTTGACCTGAGATATGAGAAGTTTTACAGCCCAGCTAATTTGGAAGCGAAGTCAAAAAACCTCACGGTTTTCTGGTGTAAGCTTAGGTTTTTCTGAAGCAAATAAAGCCCTCTTTTAGAAGTTAGCATTTGGAAGAGAGAGTGAAGGAAGTACAGTGAGAAACGAATAAAAGAATGATGTTTACTCAGCACCTTGACTGAAGAGTTAACGATGGTCGCCTACATTTACTGATATTCGAAATCTTGCGATCAGCTTTTTCTTTTCCCATGATGTGAACTATATGCTGAACTGCAAGATTTTAAATGAGTTTCTCGCCCTACAACCTGTTTGCATCTGCATTGTATTCTCCTCTTCTACTAGCATCTCCTCGTGGATGTAATCAGTTGTCTGTTCGTGCAAAGTCTGTTAACCCAAATTGAACAAAACACAATCTGTCTGCAGGCGACATTTCATATTTTTTTACCATGATGTCCATATTTCTACAAATCATTTCGCTCGCGATCACAACTGCAAAGACTTTGCTCCTTATGGTTCATGTCTTTCGATCGATGATCTCTAAGATGGTGACTTTGTTATCTACAAAGATATTCTCACATCACCTCTTCTCTCTAAGGAGCTACAGTGCAGTGGAATCAAGTATATTATGATTCGACTAATAACTATGTAAATGAATTGGGTTTGATATAAGGGAAAATATCGCCATGTGATTCTATTATTTATTACATCATCATCGTTTGCAGTTGATCTGGCTTTCCTGCTGTTAAACAAATAAGAAGAGAACAATGAATGCAAAAGCAATAATTTAGAAAAACAAACAAGGGAAAAATCTGAAATGTAGTATTCTGTGTTGTCTCATGTCAGTGACATATACAGAATTTATACAATGGAAAACGAAACTAAAAAAGCAAAAGGCATGAATCGTAATAATTTGGAAATTACTGGTTACCTGATGAGTAAGTTGCATGTTGAAGCCAGTGCCTGACTGTGAGCCAGAACGGAATCTGATCCACATGGTGTTAGAACAGTGGACCTCAACTCTGTCCGGAACACTCGTGTTTACAGAAGATACCCATAGACGGTGAGTGTCTGGGCTCCCATCCCGGATCTTAGGATGTGAGCATTAATTTATTTAAATATGAAAATATTCACAATTATGATTGCTATGGTCATGTACATTCATTTTTGGTCATGTCAGAAAATATCCGCACACCCTAGTCACCATTGAGTTTTCTACAAGCATTGTAGTAGTTTACACAGACACATAACATACTAAATTATATAAATTTTCAGGAAACATCAAAACTATATATTAATTTGACATTTTTTTGTAAATTGTGTCTTGTAGTGATTGTTGTGCGCTGGCAGTAAGTGAAGGCCTCTCGTAAACGTGGGTAGGTTGTCGGAAGTGACGGTGCAAAATTGATCATTTTTTCCTTAGAGCAGTATTATGAAAGGACGATGCTAAAGGAGAACTTTTGATATTTGATCAGACTGATTCCGGACCATCGAGGAGAAATGATACAGGGTGTTGTTTCTAACGAACTTTAACGCAGTAATAATGTTAATTAAGCTGGGAGATAAAAGAGAGACCGACTGATAATTAAACTAATTGACATATGTAATAAAAAAACTTTCATGTGTTGCTGTGTTTTTCAATGTCATATTGTAAGAGCGATTAAATAAAATCCAATGAGATATTTCTGATCATGCATGCAAGATAGACGAAACAGAGGAGACCAAATGAGGGAGAACTGTGGGGAAGAGGTGACGTAATAGAGAAGATAAACTAAGAGATACATTTCCTGGGCACAATCTTTAACAATTTTCCTAAGCAATATGTCTTGGACCGATTGTAATGGCCAATGATACCAAGAAATATAAACAATATCAACATACCGTTAAGAATACACAAAAAAGAATGTTTTTTCTCTTGGTTTCAGTTTTTAAACACCAGACACATTGCAGGAAAAAAGCATTAGAATATTAGCTGCTGTTCTACATCATCTTTCTCAACATCGTTTTGATTTTTAATTTTGCGCTTGTATTTATCTGTGATCGCTATCCATTTCTCGCTGTCACATAGCAATCCAATGTTCACTAGTCTTTTTAACCTCCTTTACTTCTTTATTGCTCCAACTGCATTTTATTTTGCCTTTGAATTTTAATGTATAAAAAGTAAAAGTTATACTAACTCTCAATTAAGTATTATATTGCAGTAAATGCAAAGCTTCCAACAAGTTTACATAATATATTCTGTTTTCTAAAATGACGGAAAACACGTCCTTAAGGAACAGGAAAGACAATTACAAACCTGCAAATGATCCAACTTGCAGTCATTGGTTCCAGCCTCAATTTCAAATGTACAAATTCAGGTATGCGATGGCCCGTGTTGTGCTGATGATGTAGGTACAGTCTTTATTAGGCGGGTACTGACTGGGCTACAGCGGGGACGAGATGGAGCCACTGGGTGAGTGTACACACCATCACAGGCTAGAATGTAACAAAGCTCTTGGAACAACAAAAGTTCAACTGAAATATAAGACTTCATCATAATTAAACATTTAGCCTCATAACATAAAGTTTTAGCTTATGTGGCTACGTGGATGTTGAAAGGATCGGGACGAGTAGGTTCTTGTTGATTTTTAACCGAACTATTCCTACCCTTCTCTGCTACCCACTCTTGATCTTACCTCGTGTTTTCTGTACGTGGTGCTGAATCAAGAGTGTAAATAAACACACAAGAAGCTGCATAGTCATCGTGACCACCGAAATAAGAGGCGGAGATGAAAAACATTAATAAATTTTTAATAGTTTCATTTAAAATGTAAAAATTTAAAACAGATTGCAAAATAAAAACTATACTAGTCCGCGTAGGGAATTCTTAGAAAGCAAATGAACTGCGTGTTTATTACATAAAATATTATTAAGAGGACTAGGTAGCTTTGTTTACACTATTACAAACTGGTAAAAAAATTATGACAAAGCGGGTACCGAAGTATCTGTGCGTGATCTGATTCTGACATGTTCAACCTGATTTTGCTTTTCTTTTGATCAATAATAATTTGATATTTTGAACATCCATGTTGTCGGTTGTGTATGCACACGCGGGTGGAAGAGATAACCTGTAAATACGCTTGTTGACGAGTAAGTGTGAGAGGGAAAAAGTCGGGTGAAGTGAGCCAGATGTCTACTATTTCCTTTTCGGGCGTGTTAGGTCCACCCTTGTCCCCCACATTAATCCAAAGGTGAGGTTGTATTGTAAAAGAATATCAAAAACCCAGTCTTGCATGCGCCTTTTTTTTCTGACATAATGAATTCAAAATAAATACCTTGGCTTCTTCAGTAAATCTTCCTGAAAACTGCATTTGGTCTTATTTCTGCTCCCTATTAATAACAGTATTATGTTTTACTATTTTGTTTAAGAATTTATTTGAAAGAGAGGTAACTGGTTGTGACAAAAAGTATAAAGTTCACTGGGATTAGCTTTCTTGGAAAGTGTAACAATGTTCAAACTTTATTTGGTCATGTTCAGTGTGTACTTAATATGTTTTACACATTTTAGCTACTTTTGTTTTTAATCCATGACGAGATGTTTACTTTGTAATGTGTAGCCACAAATTTCATAGAAGATGCAAAGATGCTGATGTTTTGGGCGATACATATTTTTAAATAAATAGTATGTCAGATCATTTCCTAAGCAGATGCTCTCTAACATGAATGCTACATCCAGAAAGCATGCAGGTATTGTGACTTTATATGAGCACAATGGTAAGACCTACACAGAGTCAAGACTGTTGTGAGTTTACTCACTGTCAGCCCTATCATCAAACTGAAGAATGAAACAGGATCTGTTGACCCAAAGCGGGCCGGCAAATGTGGCAGAAAGATGAGAACTACAGAGAGAGATAACACATACCTCACCAGTTAAATAAAGAATAAAAGATCCTAAAAAAACCAATGATGCCCTACAATGTGATATGAGATTTACAGGAATAGAAATTAGTTCATCTATTGTTTAATGGTGCCTCTTGATGATCGGTGGAATATTTGTAAATTGGTGAAAAAGCAAATCTTGGCAAAGCGATGAAAGTCAAGCACTAAGCTCTGTAGAATAGTTGTATTCACTCTTTTTTTCTTTTTGTAAAAAAGGGAAGTGAAGTCAGAACGTTAAGCTGTGAAATGCCCACATCTAACTGTGAAGATGTTTTATGAATGTTTTAGCTATCATGGCCTTGGATCCTTGCATCCAGTCAGTGGCATGATGCGCTAACAGCAATACATTAAACTGCATGGCAGAAGACTTGTTCCACACCTGGACAGGTTATTCCCTAATGAATCTGAATTTACCAGCATGATCTAGCCCTATATCAAAATGTCAAGAAAATAATCAAACAAACGTACTACAGGGACCTGCAAACTCTCTGATCCTAACCCCACTGAGAACTTGTGGTTGTGTAAAGTTGATTATGGCCTTCATAAACATTGGTATAGAGTTCCTTAAATCCATCAAGACTGCTTAAAGCTGGTGAATTCAATGTCAAAACGCATCAAATTGCTGCTGAAGAATCGAATAGGCTAAATTTTATATATCATGTTCTGATCTGAGTGTATGTATATTATTCTTTAAAACTCACACAAACTGAATTAGTTTACTGTTTTCCGGCTTGTTTCGATCTATTTGCTTGAGGGATATATGTGTGACATCACAGTCGAGCACGGGAAATAATATAAAAAATACAGATAAATTATAATAATAAAGTCACACAGAATATCGAAACATAAATACACGAACACAAACAAAATAACTTATCAAACGTTGCTTTAGAATGCGATAGGATGATAAAAAAATCAGAGAGGTTAAAACACACATTAATAGGATATAAATGTCCACACCCTGAGGCTACAGATTAATATTTTTGAGAGACCTCAGTGAATGTTTGTCACTGATAAGTCATCGGCATTGAAATCAGGAAAGACAGTCTTCCTTCTTTTCTCAACTCATCCTCTCTCATTTTCCGTCTCTCAATAACACTTCACACTTTCCTAGTTTCTCTCTCTTGGGCAGAACTCAATCATTGTGTATATGTGTCTGTGTAAGTGTGAGGTTGGAGGTGGCTTATTGACTAAATACTACAAAGACAAATTCACTACAAATTTTGTTTGTGCATTTTGTCAAGAAAACAACTTTTTGCTAGTCGAACTGTCTGTCTCACTCAGTCTGCGCCTTGTCTTCCATTAAACATTACATGTAAAGATAGACAGGTCAATACAGTCCTGCCTTATGAATTAGACCGTGTAGTGGTAGTTACACTGGTAATAAATTGTGGTAAAATAAATAAAATATATTCCTATAAAACAGTAAAATATCTTTTGATGTTAATTTAATTGAGCTTCTGTTGCGGAAGCATTTGCCCTACAGCAATATCTGTTCCAAGCTGAGTCAACCAATGATGGGTAAAAAATGACAGTTGCTTTATCTCTTACTTAATTAGATCAGCAAATGTTAAAGACAAAAACGAAAAAGACTGCTGTTAAAAATGCTATTGCGCCTCAAAAGCTGCAAAATTTTTTTTTAAGATGTTTATTCCTTTTTTTTTAATTTGGGAAAATGTCATGGATCCACGTGGCCTAACATTTTTTATGTATTTCTATTTATTATTATTTTCTATTCTATTTTATGGTATCACGTAATCGCGATTGGGACTATAATAGTGTGTTTAGAGCAAGTGAGGTTTTTGTTTACCCAAATTTTAGTCAGACTCGGAGTTCCTCTCTTCAAACAAGAACAGTGTGCCGCCGGTCTCCGAGTCCAGCCTGTTACTCATCTTGTCGAGGTAAAGATTTTAAAAAACTCTCCTGGTGGTGTTTGTTGTTTGTCACAACTTATGTTCGTAGGTCCTGTGTGTCAGGGGTGTAAGTATTTGTTGTGCCCAGGCTACTATGGATGTTGCGGGTTCGGACATCGCTCGTCTCCTCCTAACAAACGACCTTTGGAGTTCGTCACTTGAGCGGTCGACTACACTCTAAGTTGAACCTCGTTTTCTCGTGTTGACTCCCGAAGTACAGTTGCCTGAGGATTTTATCGACGACTGAACAAAAGAAGTGACGACAGTAGAGTCAGTGGTCATATGGTTCACCGACACCACAAACAGACCTGAACAGGTAAGGACTGCAAAAAAACAAAAGGTCATGTTGCTCCCGACTAATTCTTAATTCAATTTCTATCTTCAATTTTTTACAGCTTTGTTTACTTACACTCAGCATATTATGATTAGACGTGGATGTATAACGGACAAAATTAAGTATAAGAGTTGATTTAGCTATTTACAATACAGAGTTGTTACTCTCCCAAGTATCTGTGGTTTATACACAGAAGAGTTTTATATCTGATAAGTCAGGAGAGACGAATTCTCGGCGAGTTGACTTCAGTGACAGACTTTTTCTCCGTCCAGCGTGTTGCGAGACACGAACCCTTCCCACAAGAGATGACAAACCGGGTAGATGTTGTGACGTCACCTTTATCCCCGACACGTCACACTGCTGTGCGCATGTCTCGCTCCTCCTCTCGTCTGTTGTTTCATTTACTGTAGTGAGACTTATCTGAAGTTGTATCCGCTACTAATCCATGACAACTAATCGTTTAAAAGTCTTGGCATCCTCATCCACAGTATAATCTGTTAGTTTGTAGTAAAACAGCCTTTTGTAGGTAGTGGTGGAGATGCCTCGAGGACTGAGTCGACAACCCACGATACTAGGCGTTGATATATTAATATGGATATATGTAAGGGCACTGATAATGATATTTGAAAAAGGAAATGCACGAAATTACCATGCAACATAACTACAGCAAGTAATATTCTCAATTTGTAAACTTGTAGAAGAAAATTTAATGATGTTATATAGGTAAATATGCGTGTGAGAGAGAATAAGAATAGAGAGGTAGAAAGCAGGATGAGATGTAATATCTGTCATAAACTGCTTATAACTTAATTTGTTTAGCTGACAAAGGGAGCATCTTCGACTCAATTTGACAAACATTTGTTTTGGTTCGGATTCAGAAAATTGTGAAATGACGATTATGGAGAAAAAACTAGCTTAGTACATGATTTAGAAGGACGCCTCGTCATTAAACATTTCTTCTCGTAGTGTCCTTTTTTGTTGATGATTAGTGTCCCTATCTCTCTCTCATAATACAGGACTCTATTGAAGACTCCGATGCTTCATGAGTATATTTTCCTGTGATTTATGTTTGTTGATGTGTCTCTAGCAACTTGCTTGATGATATGTTTTGGTCTCTGTCAGTACGTGTGTTGCATACATTTTGTATCTGTTTGAATATGAGCTTTAACTGATTTTTATTTCGAATATATTTTCAAGGATATTTAGTGTACTGTACATCGGTGAAGAAATGTGTTGTTAACATCATCATTATTTTTAATATCTGTAACTTTCTTAAAGAAAGAATTGATGAACGAGAAAGGTAGACAATAAGTATAGCTACTTAACAATTTTCCGTATAAAACTTATGAAAGTTTTCTTGTACTTGCAATGCACTGTCTCTGTCTCACTGTAAAGTGTATACGCTACATACTTTCTGGTCTGGACTTCAAACCTCTGTCTTTCATAAACATCTACTTTAATAATATTTTGGTTTATTCTGATTGTTACTGTCTCCACCTTCTCCTCTGGTAATGAGTAAGAGCTAATAAAACCTAGAGCAGACACCGTGTTGTCTTTACACAACATTTATCTGGTGATGAATAAGGGTTAATACTTTATACAAGAGACACGGTGTTGTCTGGCTTCATATTTGGTTTTGGTCACTGGGCTCTTAAAAAGCAACTTGGCTGGCTCTTATCTCTGGTTGACACAGGTCTCGTAAGCGAATGAGTTCTTCCGTTTTAGAGATTTTTTCTCTGATTTGATTCCTGTTTAAAAAATCCGTTTCGACACTTTGCCTACAATGACAGAGAGTCGAAAAAAATTTGACGGAATGTTTCTATGGTTCTTTGTTTCTTTTTCTTTTTAAAATGCGGGGGTAATGTATCTGAAACTTGCAACCTTCTAAAAGACTGAAATGTTAAAACCATGTTTGCAACAGTAAATTATTCTATATTCAGAATGTTAACGATTTTGGCTTTCTTTGTGTCGTTTTAATGAAGTTTTGCTGTTAAAGTAAAAGATTTTTGACTTGTTGTCAATCCTTTCCATATGTCCCTTATTCTCCTTATTATAAGATGAGCTTTTGTTGCGATTACAGTGGAACCTCGGTTAGCGAACGCCTGCGATAGCGAATATTTCGGGACCCGTTAACGAACAAAAATTCGTTAAAAGTAGTCTCGGATAGCGAACAAAATTTGTCTGATAACGAACAGCCACGTTAACCACACGTGACGACAGCATGTCGTCATTCGCGCTCGAGACCACAGTTACGATCGGTCTTCCTTATCTATGTGCCCTTACTCCTTCTTATTTAGTGATTAGTTTATGCTTTATTTTAATAAGATAATCCTCAATCATGGCCAAAGAAGATTAAGAGCAATTAATAGTACGTGAAACACCACGGTAATGACAAGGAAGCGGCCACGCAACCAATGATTGAAAAGGAAATGATTTCAAAGTAATGAAGGTGGCATGCGTCGTGTCGGAATATGTGATGTCGTATTACGAAGAGTTTACAAAAAAATGCAGAAGGAACAGACACTGGACAGTTTTTTCCTTTAACCTCAAGCTACAGAAAAGGAAGTCTCCCCCGATTTTATAATGTCACGTGCTCACGGAGGGGGAATCAAAGCAGTAATTCCACCCCTTCCTCCCCACACCTCCATCCACCCACGCCGTCAAAACGGCAAGTTTTGTGATGTTTAAATGCTTTCGTTAATGTTTTTATGTTTATTTAACTCCATTTATATTGCATTGTAACTGTTCTCATTAAAACAAATACCTATATATATAGAGCCTGTAAGTTTCAAATATTAGCGAGTCAACAGGGGCTGGGAACCAATTAAATCTATTTCCTTTATTTCTTATGGAAAACATTGTTTCGGATAACGAACATTTCGGATAACGAACAGCTTTCCAGAACGGATTAAGTTCGTTAACCGAGGTTCCACTGTAGTTTGTACTGCAATATATTTATTCTTGTTTTGTAAATTATTGTTGTGGGTAATGAGGTGTTTTTTTTTGGTAAAGATGCTTCTTTTGTTAACTTCGTTCTTCTTCCTTGTTGGTTGCAAATTCATTTCTCTATTTTTTTCACTGTAACAACAATTTTTAGCACTATTTTAATAATGATTACAATAACAATAATTTTGCACATCTTTCTCATGCCTACAAAAGTTAGTCTCACCTCACAATCAGTCGTACTTCACATACGAACTATTTTTAGGCTACGTCTGCTCAAGAAACCTCATCAAACGTTCGATAAGAGGACTTCAGATGTGCCTAGGTATTTTAAATTATTTATTATTTTAATTAGTTGTATAGCTGGAGCCAGTAAAATGTACAATGTAAGTGAATGTTAGGAACGGGGGTTGTCACCCCTGTCTGCTGGGCGGCAGAGATTATCACCCTTAGCTGTAGGCTGTTGGAATGCAAGAGAATGAATAGGTTTTAAGAAATGACAATTCTTTATTTACGAGAGGTAAAATAAGCTAGAAAGTGATTTTTTCCATATAGCCCTCGCCCTTTACAGTGAAGAAAATTAACTTCATGTGTTTTACCGTGTGCGGACGTTTCGCCGCATTATGTCAGAGAGAGAGAGAGAGACAGACAGAGAGAAACAGACAGAGACCGAGAGAGACAGAGAGAGACAGAGACAGAGAGAGAGACAAGAGAAGAGACAGAGAGACAGAGACAGAGAGACAGAGAGAACAGAAGACAGAGACAGAGAGAGACAGAGAGAGACAGAAACAGAGAGACAGAGACAGAGAGACAGAGACAGAGAGAGACACAGAGAGAGACAGAGAGAGACACAGAGAGAGACAGAGACAGAGAGACAGAGACAGAGAGACAGAGATAGAGACAGAGAGAGAGAGCTTACTTACTTCTCAAAGAATGAAAGTAACTACTAGATTACACAATAATTCTTTATTTCAAACAAATTTTACACACAGACTTCACAGACAGTTCACTGTGATTGTCACAGATTATGCGCAACAGCTTTGAGAAAAAACATTGATACAATGGCGAGAGAAATGTGTGAGCTAACGGTTCACATGAGAGGATAGTTGAGAGAGAGTTCACTGATACATTGATACAATGGCGAGAGAAATGTGTGAGCTAAGGGGCGTCACACACTTGACTTCGGCTAAAGGTCCCGCGTGAAATGCCGAAATGAAGTGCCCCGCGCCGAAACGTCCGGCGGCGAAACGTCCGTGTACCGTGTTTTACAACGTTGGAACCTGATGCTTTGTCCAGGAATAAAAGTGGTAATTTATTCACGAGATTGACTCTCCTTATGCTTTGTTTTTTTGCTTTTCTACAGTTTTCCAATTATCAATTACTACTGTGTTTGTGTAAAACAGTGTACATTACATTGTCAATCTTCACTAACTACTGAAATGTCTCCGTTTGCTTACATTATTACCTCAGTGTGTACAACAGGGCAGATAAAATCTTTTATTGAACCGGGTTGAAAAGGAACTTTTAAATGTTTTTAAGTATATGAATGCATGTTTTATATTTCAAACGTAGACTTGATTACTATGGTAGGTTTCTCGCCGTCTTGACTAAGAAAGATTGCCCTCTAAATATTGTCATGTAACCATTTTTCGAGAAGAGATAATAATGACACCTATCTCTGCCATATTTTGCTGTCAGTAGCTAAGTTTTATTTTATTCCCGTGTATGATGGGCTCACCAGGTCCCTAGGATATGTCGCTTAGACTATTTCCTTGATGATAAATGATGTATCGTTTCCATACTTTCTTGAACATAGGGCGTGAAAATAGGTGAGGGCATCCTTGTTCAGGATTAAAATGGCTCAAACAAAAATATAATAAAAATACAAATAAAATGTAACTCAAGAAGAAATTATAACACTGTCTTAGACATAACATTATTTTACCAGAATTTCAGTCACAAAGATTTGTTATGACCGTGTGTCAAGTTGTACAATATTCTATTCTAAATACTGCTGAGACATCCCCTTCAACATCTTTACGCAGGTAAGACCAGGTAGGCTACAGTTGATGTCTTCACAAGCTCCATGTGTGATCAATGCACAGACTTAAATGTTGTTTGTGTTTACAAAAAAGTGATACGTTGGCAGTTTTCTTTGCAGTCTCAGTTGTCAGCGCTAGTAAACAATAATCGTAAAGTATTGAAGCTGAACAGATTGTGAGAATGCCACAATTATTTTAATTGTATATCATTGGGTCAACGCCAGTGCAGGATGCTATTGCCTGTACAGTCAGCAAGTACCCCTTACCCCTTCTTGGTTAAAACCGTAATGTCAGTAAGATTTATAGTTACTTATTTCTAACTTAACTAAAGTTAAAAAAAACAATAATAAACGTGGTCAATGTATTTAATAAAATAAAAATTGTGGTGTCTTGGGTGCAATATTCACACAGCTACAGGAGCTTGGCTTTGAGGTTTTCGTCCCAGTGATGCCCCCTGTTACCAATAAACACAAATATTGTCTCTTGAATGATACTCGTACTAAAGTAGAATGAAAAGGGTCTCTGACAACAATTGAAAAGGACTCCAAACTCTGATATGACTGCAGTTGCCATCCACACACACAGTAGCTCAGTTTTCAGTTCTCTGTGGAAGTGATGTCCCATGTTACCAGCAAACACTGGAGTTGTCTCCTGTGGTCTTATGTTGATCTTGTCAATTATCAGTCTGCTTGATTTTCCAGGCTGTAACACACGAAGATGTTACATTTTATTAGTTGAATAAAAGGTCTGATCATAACAATACAAGACATTTGTATTATATATTTTCGCTTACAACACATACAGAATTTGTCTTTGTTTGGAGTTTACCAGCTAAAAACTAAACAGACAGTCGCATCTCACACACCGATCCAGTTACTACACTCGTTTAAAATCCCTCTAATGGTTATCAGTGGCAACAATTTTTGCCGAGATTAAAGACAGTTTTATGGGTGGATGCATGCGAGACCTTGTAACTGGCTGCTGTGTGTGTGGCGGCGTTCGTCCTGTAAACAAATATCACAATAACTATCACTTTCACTGGCGAGACACAAGCTTACTGACATCATTGTGTGCAGATTGAGGTCTATAATATAGACAACTTGACTGTACATCCACAGGTTAACCTTAGGCAGACAGCTGATAGTGGGGTTGGAACCGCAGACAGTTTAGGGCCATTAAGCCGCGGTCCAGTCATTCGTGAATTCGCTTAAGCCGTGCAAAATTCTTTGATCTCAGTTTGTTGACACTATGGATCGTACTTACGTGTGGACGATTCTGACCTTTGTCATGGTACAGTGATCTTGTATCATGTATGTTGTAGATGGCAGTGGAAAAATACTCACCTCTCCTTTAGCTAAGAGTAAAATTCCAAGCTTTTAATGCTGTTTCAAAAAAAAAAAAAAAAAAAGCAGATTCTACATTTTGAATAACTGAAGACGTTAAAAACGTTCCTAAGGCCAAGTAAATCAACTTGAATCATTTTATCTCTTGTCTTCAGAAAAAAATAATCAAGACAGAAAAATAGCAAAAACAGCTTAAAAAAAGCGATCACACTGCCTAAGATTTTTAATCAATTACACATTACAGCAAATTATGAATTATGAAAACCTTCAAGTCTTGTGTATGCTACATGTGATGAAAGTCTTGCAAACAATGAGAATAATTTATTTTCTCACCTTTGTAACGGTGAATAAAAGTCTGTGTACTCAGAAGATATGAGAATGTTCGAGTTCTTCACTCTTCCAAAGAAGAATGGTCACTGTGGTAGAACAAATAATCAAAACCTTTTCTTTGTTTCCTCGAGAGTTGCTATAGCGACAGCGACACTGTGTGACGGTGTATAACCTTTGCCCTGTGGCCGCAGGAAATGACCGACGATGTCCGAGTGATTTCTTCTCACAGCTGTCACCTTAGGACACACATGTGTGCTTCGGTGGACAGAAAACTGTGAGCTTACAGATAATTCATGACATGAGTCGTACTTGTGCCATGTGACTGTTATGTTTGTCATGTTTAAAGTGCATTCAAACTAAGGAATGCTTTAAACTGCTTCATTGTTTTGGTGCAGTTGATTATTTTCATGTTATTATATTTCCTTTTTTTAATTTTTTTGTTTGATAAAAACGATGAGAATTGCGATTGCCAGCAGTTACTACCAAGGCTACGATGACGCCGACCAAAATGATGTTTAAAGTCTCAGCGCCATCAGAGTCTGTTTCCCAAAATGTAATAAAAGTAATAACAACTATTTTCTAAAGCTTGTTTTGATATATTTCCTCTTGAGTTATAAAATATAGATCCAAATTTCGATGTATTGAGCTCACCTGTATGTAACCCCACCCACTCCATGTTTTAAGCAGTCTCTACATTTTTCAAGAAATTCAAGTTGAAAGCTGCATCGTGGGTATTTCGTCTCGCTTTCAGCATGATGGGTGTGTGCTTCAGCTACTGATCTGAATGCTTCAACTGTATGTGTCTTTGATTTTTAAAATGTGAGCAAATAAAACTGTCTCAAAATAAAGTTAACACTTTAACATGAAGCTCATTGAAAAATTAATGGGAATCTGAAAATCCGCTAACAAGCCGCAGGATTGAAAGCTTGAGACAAAGGTCGGGGCTTATGGTCCGAAATTTTACAGTACATACATGTTTTATAACAAATCATTTGATAAAGCACTATGTGCTCTGAAAAACGACATTAAATTATGAGCCAAGGTATGATATCAAAATAACAGTCATAAGTGTCATTACATAAGTGAAATAAATTATCTTTAAAAGTGCTTTTTATTTTATTTGAGAGGTTGGACCTCAACACAAAGTATTGAGAAAAAAAGCAAAGCTTTTGTTACTACCTGGACTTTCACTTATTGTGTGATCGCTTGTTGGCGATGGTGAGGTAGATGCTGAAAATAGAAATAAGGGGTATAGGTAGTTGGATCTTAGGATATGAAATGTTCACATTAAAGAGCAAAATCATCTGTTGGTTATGAGATACAAGCAAGAAGGACAAGCTTCACAGACACACAGTCACAGTCACACAGTCACGCAGACACTCAAACGAACTAAGCTAGCGACTAAACCAATCGCTCCTGAGTGAACAAATACGCGAACCCTCGTGAGTAGAATATAAAATACAGGGTTATTAATTAGCTAGAAATTTAGAGAGAAAACAGGAAAGAAAAGAAAAAAGACTCCGAAAAGATAGCATAAACAGAGGAACAAGCAAACCCACCCACTAATCACAACAAACTGACGAAAACCTGCACAAGGCTCAGCGCACTTCACTTTTGACCTCAAAACGAAAATGACTTCTTACGTCACGAGGTCAAACATTGTACATCGGAAGCAAATTCAACTTTTCAGACCATTGATAAGTCCAGTTCATCAGGTATTAACACCAAGCACGTGTTGTAAAGTTTCGCTATTTCGTATCTTGCTGTACAGGTGTGTGTCACTGTACCTGTCAATAATTATGCGCCTGTCAGTACAGAATGTTTACTCACCTTTATCTGTTCTTTCCTCGTCATACACCCGGACATCGTTTACTCTTCCATTAACTTGTACTGTCGCAGTCATTGTTCCATCCTTGCCAATGCGATAGATATGTGTGTTTTTGCCAGATTTCTGTATAAACACAATACCAAATGAGTACAACTTTCTTTAGTTATATCATGTCTATTTTACTTTGTTGTATTTGTTGGTTTACTAAAAGACCGAGCCGGCGCTAGGGGGGATGCGGGCTTTGGATAAATAGAATTGGGGGGCCTTTGGAAGCGGACACAACATAAGCAGCAGGCAACAACACATTACCGCCTGCCTCATCGCCATGGTGCACGGTGTTAGTGCGGGGCCCCCATCAGGCGTGGGGCCTTAGGCGATGGTTGCTGTTTGCCCCCCTTATCCCCCTTTAAGTGCCGCCTATGTAAAGGATCACGTGGTGAAAGATGGCGGTAGTGAGGGGAAACAGATAAATACAAAATATAGTACAAAGCATCGTATGAACATCACTACACATTTCGTTTGTTTTATAACTATAGTTATAACAATGATGCATGGGAAAGTAAACTGCAAGCAACCGAGTTTTTATAATAGGAGCAGAACATTAAATAGTTTTAATGCGTACTTTTCTTAAATAGTAGCCCTACTGGTAAGCAAATGTGTTTAATCTATCATAACTATTACTTTAGAAGTTATTGTTAATAATATTTAAAGATAAAATTTTCTGTAAGAGTTGTTTGATTGGTCATTAATGCGCCAACATATTTAAAAAAATCTCAGTGAACTTCAAAACGTTTGCTTTTTGGCGTACATGACTGGACTGGTCATCTTTTACAGTGTACCTGACCTTCTCACTGTCGATTACTAGAGACAAGAGTGGCTGGTCCTGTGAGATGCTAGATGAAAAAGTACAACAAAATTTTCTTACTGGCTTAAGTCCTATTCTTCTCATACCTTTTATTCTTTTCTTTAAACTTTCTATTTTTTCCTAAGCTGGACCTTTAATTTTATATACTTCAAATGATTACAATCAAACATTTTATCTGAAACATAAAAATTACCATAGGAGTCATGTGGGTTTGTAAACGAAAAAACAACAACACATCAACTCCTCAATATTTTTATTTATATATACCTTCTCAACCGATCCCGACACCCTCTCTACACTATCACACATTTTTCTTCTCGCACACCTCTTGAGTCACAGTTTATATAGTTTGATTTCTTAGAAACCCGGATAATCCAACATCTGATGAGGAATGTGGGTCGGCTAATTTAATTTTACAGTCAAAATGTTCGCCATGCATCTATATCTGTTTCCCACATGGTGTAGGCCGGTGCTTTTTTCGTTGCGTCGGTGCTGAGCAGGACTGTTTGACTTTGGTTTCTTATGTTACTTTCAGGTTATCCGTCGTCTGATGGTCTTTTGCCTAACGGCTTTTTCAAAAGATCTTGAAGATCAACCAATCAGTCCTTTGCGTCAACCTTTTCATACAGTTTTCCTCTGCTTTGCGATTGCATCGGTATCAGTAGTCGTCCGGCGATTTCAGCTCCGTTGGCTTGAGTTTCTGTTTTTCCTACTGATGACACACTAGCTTTGCTAACTGTAGATGTGAATTCAGGGCCGTTTAGAGGCTGCACGTGCCCCGGGCAGAGACTTGCTAAAACAGGAGCTGGTCAAGTTCATAGATTCAGTGGCAAGTGGCGAAAGACAGACAAAAGTTATGTCAGACAAATCAGTAACAAAGCATTGTGCTTGTTCCTAATCTCAGCTGTCTGATTGTCCACCAGCAAGTATCCCTTACAACATCACCTCTCAACCATTGGCAGAACACAAGTTGAAGATCACTTTGATCAAGGAGTCATCGTCATCAGAAGTGGTCATCGTGCAGTTTGACAGTGTGGCCTGTGTCTATCAGCTATATACAGGAATAGACAAAAGTCTCAAAGATACAAACCACAGTGTATGAAGCCCAGCTCTTGCCAACAAGTTTGCAGATGGCTGTTGAACTGATGGATGTAGAAAACTTACATCAGTTGTTGTCTTATGTACAGAAAGAAGTCGTATTAGCCAAACAGCTGCAACATTACACTGCTCTCCCACATTACTCTAGTTTCTTCTATCGCCATAAGCTGTGGACAGTCATGTCTCGAACTTTGACCCTGTCTGTAAGTGTGAGGAAATCGCTATACAAACCAACATGTTACATTTTGCGGCCTTTCTATGTGAGGGTAGAATCCCTTGTCTCTGTGTTATGAACTACGCTTTACTTATCACAACACACCCAAGAATACAACTATCGGTTAGAAGAGTTTCTTCGTTCATCAGTGAGTAGCGATGATAACGCCGCCTGTAAGTACAATCTCAATATTCTCTGAAACACGGATGAGAGTCGGATGACAGCTCAAGTAGTTCCCCCTGCTTAAGAAGGTCCCGTGAAAACTGCACCTGGGGTAGAGCCTATCTAATGTTTCGGTGCAGTCCCTTTGTGACTGGGGTAGAACCTCTGTGAGTCCCTTTTTGACTGGGGTAGAACCTCTGTAATACCTCAGTTTAGTCCCTCTGTCGACTAAAACGTAGATGGAAGAATGATTTGACTTTCTTTTGGGAGCGTGTCTGGGCTCGTTGTTTCTAAGTTCTTCTCCCCAGTTCCTGCTCATTTTACTCGAATTTGTCCTCGGTCATAATATACTTTACACATTCACACAGGATTCAAATACATCTTTCACTTACAAATTCCATTACTAGCGCAGTATTAGTTCAATTCAGTGCATTTAAAACAGCTCAAACTAACAAAATATAATGAGAATATCAATAGGGAATTTTCAAAGGTTTATCTTGTCTGGACAAGGAATTACACGTTACACGTGTATAACCTGTCATGGGTGACAACCCTGTCCCTGACATTCAGACATTTTGAGTCTACATTGAACTTTGTCTCTGTCTCTCTCTCTTTCTTTTTCTTTAACATCACAATTCCAAAAGCTCGAATTTCGCTACCACACAACAAAAAGGGCTAAGTATGGCTATTACATAATGAATTTTCAAAACCTTGACAAATGTAAAAGCAATTTAAATGATTTTCACTGTTGCTACCTGAAAATGTTGTTTTAAGGCTTTTTCTCTATCCTGTTCCTCCTGTCCTCATGTTACAAACAACATTGTTTCCAGCTGTAAGAGAAAGAAATCTCAGTGCTTACTTGTTAGGTCCCCAGTCAGCGACAAACAACTCAGTGTGGTAGATATCCAGGCCCATAAAATACGAGTCCTTATGTCTAAAATAAACTTCAGTACTTCTGCCGTCCAGATCCCTCCATCCTATCAGCTGTGTACCATCATCTGCCCAGTAAAGTCTCCTCCCTTCACATTCACATCCATTGATCCACCCGTTCACACACCCATGCTGTTGTTAATACATTCTGCAGATACATACCAACGCACATCATCTATTAAATCAGGTATGGTTAGACACGAGTATGTACACCTTCGGATGAATTTTAGCAAAGTAAATAAAATTGAGATACGAAAAAGTAACAACAAATCCTCACATACACAGGTTAAGAGAATAAAGTGAACTTTCTAACAACAAATCAAAGTTTTCAAATGAGAAAAGCAGAACGAAATAACTAATGATACAAAAAGACAAGTAAGAATAATCTCCAAAACTTGACATTAAAAATAAATAAAAGGGGCAAAAAATAACTCAACATCTTACCTACTGTGTCCAAAGCAAGACCAGTTGGACTTTTAAGATTCACGAATGCGGAAACAAATATCTCACGGTGCGAGCCGTCATAGTTACACCTCTCTATTTTACCCCAGTCACTCCAGTACATCACACTGTGGTTTGTACAAATAATTGGAGAGCGATTTTAAAACAGGTTTTAACAGTTCATTTCTTTGAACTATTACTCAATGTCTTTAAAGTATTTTGTTCTTTCTGGTTTAACTTTTTAATTCTCTTCTTTAAAACAATTTTTGTTGCTTCTTTCTTATCGTATCCAAAGTCTCGAGTGTATCATCATTAGCATGTAAATCGCACAGCTGTATACGTTTTAAGAATAAAGTCTTTAACATAAATTGTTATTTTATTTGTCAGCAATATAAAAGTTTTAAAAATATGGAGCTCAATGTGTTTATCGTCATTTACAAGTCTTATTATAATCACCGATTGTGTTTGTCCAGCTCGATGTCTATAGGCTGACCAATGTCTGAATCGACGACAATCTGATGACTGTTGGTGTCCAGTGATATCATTCCGATGACCTTGTTGCCGTCGTCGGCGTAGAATAGTAGCCTCGACATAGAGTCCACAGAAAGGCCCCATAGAAGACCTCCTTAAAGACAGTTAACAAATAAATATTTATGATTATATTACACTAGGTCAAATAACTTCAGAGTTATCAAGTTTCGGTCACTGAACCAATAACACACATTAATAAAACCCAATAGAAATTAAACAGTTTCTTTCGTTTCTTTAAAATTCAACAAGATCTTCAGAAGCTACTAAGTCATGGCCTCTCACAAGTTAGTAACAAGTTTAAACTTTATCCGGACTTTTATTTCTACATGTGTGTAACCATTAATATACTTTTTCATCAGACTAAACATTGCAACGATCACCGATGTTGTATATATTTTTCTTTGAAATACAATTTTATAATTTACCTTGGATTTACAACAAAGTGCGATTTCATAATGGAGTTAAATAAAGTAAAAATAATTTCTTCTGTTAACTTTAGTTATAAATTTAGTGTTTCATCCTAGCCTATTTATTATTTATGATTTATTTTTAAATACTTTTAATTCTTGCGTATCGTGGTATACTATTCGAAGGTACAACCCCGGGTTGAATGTGATAATTTCTTTGTAATTATGTAGCTATACTGTTTATAGAACTGGTAACTCATTTCCATTGTGATAATGTCCTTCTCCTACATAGCTACATAATGTGAATTACATAAGCTACAGACAGACTTCATTATTTTCCTGTCACTTTCCCAACGACTATTGTTTACTTTGCAGTTATTTTGCTGACTACACAAGCGTAAGATGACAGTAAAATAAAGCCATAGGACTTCTGACAGATGGCGGGGATGTTTTAATGAAGACATTTCACTGATCGTCCAAACACAGCGAACATACTTCGTTACAGTAAAGCATATCCACACTGATTTAAAGACACCAGATGGATCTTTATCATATATGTCTCCTATCCACCTGGATTGAATGTGACTTGTCTTAATCTCTTTTTGTTTTCGCTTGTAGATTTTTGTCATGCTTGAGTGTCCTGTTGATTACTGCTTCTATTATCGCACCCGCTCTCTGTTAGTGTTTATATATTTTTGTTAGTTGTACTTAACCAATCAATAGGTGTGTGTATGTGAATAATAGGTACTATTTATAAAGATAGGAATATGTGTGAGCATGTATCTATATAGTTTTCATACCTCAAGTTCCTTAGAGTGTGACAGAATAAAGAATTATGAATCTTGTTTGCTGCTATATGTTGCGAGCTAATATTCCCTAGAGCTGCATTATAAATTTTTTATTCGTTTGTATTTGCCTTTTTGCATTTTACGCCTTCACTTTGGAAGAAACAAATAAGCTATACAAAATTACTTTATACTGATTACTATTAAATGCTCTTAACAATTATGTAATTAATATAGAATATATGACCACAGTGTTTGTAAGCTACTTTACCTTGACTAATACTGCGAACCAGCCGAGCATCGCTGCCATCAAGGTTAGCGGATTGAATGGTCTTGTCCAGTGCATTTGACCAATAGACACGACCGTCTACTGGATCGTAGTCAATACCAAATGGCAGCTGTAGACCATCAGGACGGATTGTAACATTACTTCCCGTGTCGATGTCTATGCGACGGATGCCGTTATAAAAGTCAGTGACAAGGAGAAACTTGTGTGGAATGATTGCTGTGGACAAGAGGAAAACGTTTCACATTTAGGTGAAGAGTTCACAGTCAAAGAATGTTATCTCAGATACTGTCTCACATGAACTTTTTTTCGGTTATTAAAAAAAAAGTATACGAAAATAATATAAACACAAGAAAAAAAAACTTGTTGAACAGAGAGATCGGAAGAAAAAAATAGACAAAAAGGGGAAAAAAATAGAACAAACGAAGTAAAGAAAAGAACTATATCAGTTAAGTGTTATGCTGGCTTTCCCAATTTCGTGTTGTGTTCAGTGACAGTATTCCATACAAAGAACCTTTGCACTTGAGAAGGAGAAAGTATTTACAGCCCAAATAATTTGAAGCGAAGTCAAAAAACCTCACAGTATTCTGGTGTAAGCTTAGGTTTTCTGAAGCTAATAAAGCCTGTATTTTAGAAGTTAACATTTTGAAGAGAGAGTGAAAGGAAGTACAGAGAGAAACGAAAAAAAGATGAGTTTACTCAGCACCTTGACTGAAGAGGTTAACGATGGTCGCCTACTGATATCGAAATCTTGCGATCAGCTTTTCTTTTCCCATGATGTGAACTAGGTGAACTGCAAGATTTTAATGAGTTTCATGCCCTACAACCTGTTATTGCATCTGCATTGTATTCTCCTTCTTCTATCAGCATCTCCTCGTGGATGTAATCAGTTGTCTGTTCAGAGCAAAGTCTGCTAACCAAATTGAACAAAACCAATCTCTCTGCAGGCGACATTTCATATTTTTTACTATGATGTCGATATTTTATTTATTTCTAAAGCCTCGCGATGACACAACTGCAAAGACTTTGCTCAGCTATGGTTCATGTCCTTCGATCGATGATCTCTAAGATGGTGACTTTGTTATCTACAAAGACATTCTTCACATCACCTCTTCTCTCTAAGGAGCTACAGTGCAGTGGATAAAGTATATTATGATTCGACTAATAACTGTGTAAATGATGATTTGTTTGATATAATGGACATATCACCATGTGATTCTATTATTTATTGCATTCATACGTTTGCAGTTTGATCTGTTTTCTGCGTGAAAACAAATAAGAAGAGAACAATGAATGGCAAAACCGATAATTTTTAAAATAAACAAACAAGGGAAAATCATCTGAAATGTAGTATTTCTGTGTGTCTTTATGTCAGTGACAAATACCAGATAATTATACAATGGAAAACGAAACTATAAAAGCAAAAGGACATAATCGTAGCAATTTAGAAATTGCTGTTTACCTGATGAGTAAGTTGCATTGAAGCCAGTGCCTGACTGTGAGCCAGACTGGAATCTGATCCACATGGTGTTAGACGTGGACCTCACTCTGTCCGGAACTCTCGTGTTACAGAAGATACCCATAGACGGTGAGTGTCTGGAACTTCCATCCCGGATCTTAGGATGTGAGCATTAATTTATTGAATATGAAAAATATTCACAATTATGATTGCTAATGGTCATGTACATTTCACTTTTTTGTCATGTCAGAAAATATCTCACACACCCTAGTCACCTTGAGTTTTCTACAAGTACGTAGTTGTACAACACATAACATACTAAATATATAAATTATGTAGAACATCAAAACTATATTAATCTTGAATTTTTGGGTAAATTGTGTCTTGTAGTGATTGTTGTTGCTGCCTGTCAGTAAAGTGAAGGCTTCTCGTAAACGTGGGTGGATTGTCTGGAAGTGATGTGCAAAAGATCATTTTTCTGGAGGCCAGTATTATGAAAGGACGATGCTAAACTATTTATCAAGGAGAACTGGATCAAGACCTGATTCCGGACCATCGAGGAGAAAATGATACAGGGTGTTGTTTCTAAATGACTTTAACGCAGTAATGTTAATAAGCTGGGGAGATTGAAGAGAGACCGACTAATAATAAACTAATAAATTAATCCTTCAAACACTGCATGACTTTTTCTTTATATTGAGAAAAGCTACAACGAAGATTCAAGAAGAAGTATAGTTCTCAAGTATCTAGCAATGAACCTATAGTTACACCAGTATGCATTATATACCGTGATATCAAATAAAATCATGCCTATAGGGAACAGCAGGGCGGGTAATTTTCATGTTCCCGAGTTCTGGTTTATTATGTGACAGATTTTTGCCATTGTTTGTATCATGGCTACAAATTCTTCTCTCTGGGCTTATAGCCAAATAAAGTAAAAAGCGATTTTTTTGGATCATCGCTTTATGAGTAATTATTTAGCTATCTACTTTGACATATATAATAAAAAAAAAACCTTTCACGTGTTGCTGTTTTCATGTCATAGTAAGGAGCTGTTAAACAAATCCAATGAGATATTCTGAACATTGCATGCAAGAAGAAACAGAGGAGACAATGAGGGAGACTGTGGGGAAAGATGTGACGATAATAGAGAGATAAACTAAGAGATACATTTCCTGGGCACAATCTTTAACAATTTTCCTAAGCAATATGTCTTGAACCGATTGTAATGGCCAATGATACTAAGGAATATAAACAATATCAACATACCGTTAAGAATACAAAAAAATAATGTTTGTTCTCTTTGTTTCAGTTTTTAACACCAGACACATTGCAGAAAAAAACATTAAAATAGTAGCTGCTGTTCTACATCATGTTTCTCAACATCGTTTTGATTTTTAATTTTGAGCTTGTATTTATCTGTGATCGCTATCCATTTCTCGCTGTCACATAGCAATCCAATGTTCACTGGTCTTTTTCACCTCCTTTACTTCTTTATTGCTCAACTGCATTTTATTTTGCTTTTGCCTTTGAATATTAAAGTATAAAAAGTAAAAATTATACTAACTCTCAAATAAAGTATTATGTTGCAGTATATGCAGAGCTTCCAAACAAGTGTCACAATAATATATTCTGTTTTTCTAAAATGACGGAAAACACGTCCTGAAGGAACAGGAAAGAAACAATTACAAACCTGTAAATGATCCAACTCGCAGTCATCGGTTGCAGCCTCAATTTCAAATGTAACAAATGTCAAGGTAATGCGATGGCCCTGTGTTGTGTTGATGATGTAGGTACAGTCTTTATTAGGCGGGTACTGACTGGGGTACAGCGGGGACGAGATGGAGCCACTGGGTGAGGTGTACACACCATCACAGGCTACAATGTAAACAAAGCTCTTGGAACAACAAAGGTCTAGACTGAAATATAAGACTTCATCATAATCATCATTTAGCCTCATAACATGAGTTTTAGCTTATGTGGCTACGTGGATGTTGAAAGGATCGGGACGAGTAGGTTCTTGTTGATTTTTACCCGAACTATTCCTACCCTTCCCTGCGACCCACTCTTGATCTTACCTCGTGTTTTCTGTACGTGGTGCTGAATCAAGAGTGTAAACAAACACACAAGAAGCTGCATAGTCATCGTGATCACTGAAATAAGAGGCGGAGATGAAAAACATTAGACCAATAAATAAATTTTAAATACACGTAGTTTCATTTAAAATGTAAAATATTAAAACAGATTGCAAAATAAAAACTATACTACTCCGCCTAGTGACTTCTTAGAAAGCAAATGAACTGCGTGTTTATTATATAAAGTATTATTAAGAGGACTAGGTAGTTTTGTTTACACTATTACAAACTGGTAAAAAAATTTATGACAAAGCGGGTACCGAAGTCAGGGCCGCCGAGAGCCAGCACGGGCCCCGGGACAGACGACCTCTCCGGGCCCCTTGTACTTGTAATCGTAAATTATTTTCCCAGTATATAATGTTAAAAAAAAATCCACTGACCAAGACCGGGCCCCCTTGACAGCCGCGGGCCCGGGTACACCAGACCCCCCTGTCCCCCCTCTCGTCAGGCCTGACCGAAGTATCTGTGCGTGATCTGATTCTGACATCTTCAACCTGGTTTTTCTTTTCTTGTTTCAATAATAATTTGATATTTTGAACATCCATGTTGTCGGTTGTGTTTACACACGCGGGTGGAAGGGATAACCTGTAAATACGCTTGTTGACGAGTAAGTGTGAGAGGGAAACAGTGGGGTGAAGTGAGCCAGATGTCTACTATTTCCCTTTCGGACTTGTTAGGTCCACCCTTGTCCCCGCACATTAATCCAAAGGTGAGGTTGTATTGTAAAAGAATATCAACAACGCAGTCTTTCATGCGCCTTTTTTTCTTACATAATGAATTCAAAATAAATACCTTGGCTTCTTCAGTAAATCTTCCTGAAAACTGCATTTGGTCTTATTTCTGCTCCCTATTAATATCAGAATTATGTTTTACTATTTTGTTTAAGAATTTATTTAAAAGAGAGGTAACTGGTTGTGACAAAAGGTATTACGTTCACTGGGATTAGCTTTCTTGGAAAGTGTAACAATGTTCAAATATTTTCAGAACGCTGAATTGTGGTTCCAATCAAGAAAAAGTTGAAAGAGATGTTTAAACACTTCACCCAACTGCGCAAAACATCGAAGACACGACTGTGAGCGTGTGTTGTACATGTGAGTTGGTCTCTTACATGTTTTAGGGGGAGTGGTTGTGGGGATTTAGTCTATACAGGATTTATGTCAAGCGATCTGAGGTTAGTTTAAGCGGTTTCCAGCTCGTGCATATGATGCTTTACCCTAGAAGATGTTATAAAGTGGTGAAATTGTGTCCTAGGGAAAATAAAATATTATTGATGTAGTGCTCGAAAGATCTGGGCACTTCTTCAGTTCTGAAGATACTAATCCTGGAGTTCTTAATTGTACCTTCGGAAAAACTAATTACACTCACTTTATAACTACGACCCTAGTGGCAGGTAACATATTAATTCCACATTTTTAATGCTACTCAGGTTACATTAAATGGAGCAAAAGTCCGACGACACTGATTTTAAGAAATACATTTTAATTTACATTTGTCCTTGATGATGATGATGATGATGATGATAACAAACTCACCTCCTAATGTAATTTCTCCGATCTGTAGACACCGATTTTGGCTCTGGTTCACTCACAAGAGTCTAGTGAGAATAGTTGAACTGCACTCCTCTCTGTAATCAGTTCTGCTTCTCTGTTTAATAAGTTCACAAGAGACAATGGTTGCCAGTAAATTCTCTTCCTCCTTGCAACAGCTTCCTCATCTTGACTTGAGAAATGAATGCCATTGGTTTGTCATTATGCAATGTTTGTCGTCACGTGACTTCCCCGACGATTAGCTAGTCACACGCACCAGGATGAACACGTGAGCGAGACGAAGCCGCTCGTCCTGTGACTGTTGGCGGGTAGAATTAGTCGGCAATACTTGTAGTGCTTACCTACACCCTAAACCAGTGGTTCTCAACCTGTGGGGGGGGGGGGGGCGAGGGTGGTCCTTTTTTAAAAGTTTCTTATACCGGTATTAGTGAAATTAGTTTACATTGTGTAACCGAGTAGTAAGGGGTCTCAGACTCCAAATCTCTTCTCCCTATTCAAGTACACTGACTCGGCAATGCAGTGACTTCTCACTTCCAAAACTCAAAACACAATCCCCCTCTCAACAATCAAGCCTCCAATCTCCCTCCTCTCGCCTTTTGCCCTCTCTCTTCCCCAATCTCTCATCGCTGACTCCCCTCTCCCTCTCCAGTCACACCTCTCTCTCTTTTTTTTAAACATCTAAAAGGCACGCATTCAGGAAACGTCCATCATTCACACCCTTTCGCCCTCGCACGTGCTCAGTCCTAGTACTCTAGGTCCCTGACAGAAGGCCATGACCAGACAGTGCGGGGTTGGGGCTTAAGAACGACCGATGACTGCTGCTAATGGCTTATTTATCGGACATACAGTGATACCTCGGTTCTCGAACGCCTTGACTTTCGACCAAATCGGTATTCGACCAGGAAATTCGAGAAAATTTTGTCTTGGAATCCGAACAAATATTTGGAACTCGAACATCCGAACGTCCGAGATTAGCCGAGTTGAGCCGAATGGCCCAGCGCGCCTTGCTTGCGTCATCAGTGTGAGTGCAGAGAGAGAGAGAGAGTCAGGTTTTTGTGGAGAGAGTCATGAAATGTGTGCAAAATGGGCAGAAATCGCAAATTTTGTTGAACAACATCACCCTGATAAAGTGGTAGCAAATAGAGCAGTTAACATTTTTAATGACAATGTTATGTCCACTTTCCGCAAAATTTTGCAAAGGAGAAAAAAAACAGCAAACAATTGACAAATTCTTCCGTAAAGAAATCAGACAAGCAACTGCAGAGCAAGATTCTGATTCTCCTCAGCAAAAGATACAGAGAACAGAAACACCCGAAGAGCAGTTACCCTCTGTTTTTATTGAAGAGGACTCCCCTTCAAAACAATAACCATCCCCCTTCCCTCCTCCCTCCACATTCATTCCCTCCTGCCATAAAGTTTGGTACAGGTACAGTAAATGAAACACAATTTACTGTACTGTACAGTACATTTTATTTTATTTTTTTTTTGTTTTTTGTTTTAATAAATACACGTTTATTTCTTATTTCTTGTTGAGACTCATGTTTTTCTACATATTATATACAAATTAGGCCAGTAAATAGGCATTTTCTGGGGCTTGGAACGAATTAATCCAGTTTCCATTATTTCCTATGGGTTTCATTGCTTCGGTTCTCGAACAATTTGGTTCTCGACCGTCCTCCCGGAACGAATTATGTTCGAGAACCGAGGTATCACTGTATTTGAGAAGCTGAACTTTGTGAATACTTCTCTGCAAGGGAAAGACACCACCATATTACAAACAACTGACAAGATGAATGCTTTTGTCCGAAAAATTTCGTTGTGGACGCAAAAGATACGCCAAGAAAATATTTTTGATATGTTTCCGTGCTTGTGTAAGTGCAAGGCTGACGTTAACTTGGATCTTGATCAGGTGAAGAAAGTAATTATTGCCCATCTAAACGGACTGCAAGAAAGGTTTCAGCATCACTTCGCTGAAATTGATGTGACTAAATACGATTGGATTCGTAATCCATTTCTGGCTGATCCTAGCACAATCGGGTTGTCCACGGAAGAAGAAGAGCAGCTCATCGACCTTTCGAGTGACCAATCCCTGAAAATGGTCTTCCAAACAACACCAGTGCCAACATTCTGGATTAGCATCAACTGTGCTTTCTGAGAAAGCAATGAAAGTTCTTCTGCCATTTTCAACTTCGTGTATGTGTGAGCAAGGATTTTCAGCATTGGCAGCACTGAAGTCGAAATACAGAAATCGTGTGGACGCAGAGGCTGAGCTGCGAATAGCAGTGGGTACGAACATCGCACCCAGGTTCACTTCTCTATGCGACAGCAAGCAGACTCAACCTTCTCATTAATCAAAGTGAGTGTCTAATAAAACCAATAAAATAATATTTTTTAGCACCGCAGAATTTGCTTTAGTAAAATTTCATTAACAGTTATACATCTTGCAGATACGAACTTTGTTCTTCCGTTGTTGAATTGCATTGATTTCCTCGACGCGTCGTTCGAGGTTAGCTAAGGCCCCTCCCCCTCCTCCACCGACCTAGCTGGCTAAAGGGGGGGGGAGGGGGGTGGACGTACCGGTGTTCGTCATTGGGGGCGTCACAAGTAAAAGGTTGAGAACCGCTGGGTTAGTGCCTAATGAATCTGAATTTTCCAGCATGATCTAGCCCGATATCAAAATGTCAAGAAAATAATCAAATAAACGTACTACAGGGACCTGCAAACTCTCTGATCATCACCCCACTGAGAACTTGTGATTGTGTAAAGTGGATTATGGTCTTCATAAACATTGGTATAAAGTTCGTAAAATCCATCAAGACTGCTTAAAACTGGTGAATTCAATGACAGAACGCATCAAATTGGTGCTAAAGAATCGAATATGCTAAATTTTAAATATTATGTACTGATCTGAGTGTATGAATATTATTCTTAAAAAAACTTACACAAACTGATTTTATTTTTACTGTTTTCCGGGTTTGTTTCAATGAATTTGCTTGAGTATATGTCTGTGACATTCACAATCGAGAGAAATAATAAAAATAAAAAATACACAGTAAATTAATAATAAAGTACACAGAATAATACGAACACACATACACGAACACAAACAAAATAACTTGCAAACGTTTGGTTATAGAATGGCAGATAGGACGATGAAATATCAGAGAGGATAAACACAGATTTAACAAGATTATAATGTCCTTACCCCAGGGCTAAGCTACAATTAATATTTAAAGACCTCCGTGAATGTTTCTCACTGATAAGTCATCGGCATTCAAATCAGGAGAGACAGTCTTCCTTCTTTTCTCATCTCATCGTCTCTCACTTTCCGTCTCTCAATAACACTTCACACTTTCTTAGTGTCTCCGTCTTGCGCAGAACTCAATCATTGTGTATGTGTAGGTGTGTAAGTGTGAGGTTGGAGGTGGCTTGTTGGCTTAAGGATGGGGGAGTTTGCTACAAGAATGCGAAAGAGACTCCTACTAGTCACATTTATGCGCAAAAATTTATTAAACAAAGTCACCATCCATGGCACAGATGAGCCACACGACTAACACATCTCATACCTCGGTTGTTTATAAAATCTACCCGTTACAGAAACCTGTAAAGCACGATATAAGCATTTGCCCTACAGCAATACCCGTTCCAAGCTGAGTCAACCAATGATGGGTAAAAAATGACAGTTGCTTTATCTCTTACTTAATAAGATCAGCAAATCTCAAAGACAAAAACGAAAAAACAACTGCTGTTAAAAATGCTATCGCCTCCAAAAGCTGTAAAAAAGGCTGGTTGATTGCTTTTTTTTTAATTTGGGGGGAAATGTCATGGATTCACTAGTGGTCTAACATTTTATGGTATTTTCTATTTATTATTTTTTTCTATTCTGTTTTTATGGTATTCGCTATTCGCATTAATCACGATTAGTCATAATAAGTGTGTTTAGAGCAAGTGAGTATTGTTTACCCTAAATTGTAGTCAGACACTCGGAGTTCCGCTCTTCAAACAAGAACAGTGTGCCGCGGTCTCCGTGTCAAGTCTTGTTACTCATCTTGTCGAGGTAAAGATTTTTAAAAACTCTCCTGGTGGTGTTTGTTGTTTGTCGCAACTTTGTGTTCGTAGGTCCAGTGTGTCAGGGTGTGTAAGTATTAGTTGTGCCCAGGCTACTATGGATGCTGCGGGTTCGAACATCGCTCGTCTCCTCCTAACAAACGACCTTTGGAGTTCGTCACTTGAGCGGTCGACTGCACTCGTTGAACCTCGTTTTCTCGTGTTGACTCCCGAAGTACACCTGCCCGAGGAGTTTATCGACGACTGAACAAAAGAAATGACTACAGTAGAGTCAGCGGTCCTATGGCTCACCGACACCACAAACAGACCTGAACAGGTAAGGATCCCACGAAAACAAAAGCTCATGTTGCTCACGACTAATTCTTAATTAAATTTGTATCTTCAATTTTTTACAGCTTTGTTTAGTTACACTCAGCATATTATGATTAGAGGAGGATGTATAACGGACAAAATTAAGTATAAGAGTTTATTTAGCTCTTTACAATACAGAGTTGTTACTCTCCCAAGTATCTGTGGTTTATACACCGAAGAGTTTTATATCTGGTAAGTCAGGAGAGACGAATTCTCAGCGAGTTGACTGTAGACTTGTATGTCAGACTTTTTCTCCGTCCAACGTGTTGCGAGACTCAAACCCTTCCCACAAGAGATGACAAACCGGGTAGATGTTGTGACGTCACCTTAATCCCCGACACGTCACACTGCTGTGCGCATGTCTCACTCCTCCCCCCGTCTGTTGATCCATTTACTGTAGTGAGATTTGTTTGAAGAAACATTTGCAGTATTTGTATTAATCATCAAGAGACTTTCTATAGCCATGAGAATAATGCGAATTTAAGTTAAGAAGGAGATGATGGAGTGTAAGCTGCTTACATTTATCTGATTACAAACTAAGACGAATGCACACTGGAGATCACTGAGTCCTGTGGTCTCTGTGGTAACTCTTTGCTTCTCTGTGTGGAGTCTATGAAAAGCTTACTAATGTAGCTGTAAATATGTATTGTTCCTTTTTTACACCAGCGAGTTTTGTGCTTTACATTTTTATTTGTTTGATCCTCTCCTTTTGATCTTCGAACTGTGACTCGACTTTTTTTTTGTTTTGTTTTCGCTGCCACCTTCATCAAAATTGTTTTGGTCAGGTTTGCCACTGCTGATGTTTTGAATGGCATAGATGATTCCATACTTTAGCGATAGTTTATTCTACTGCGTCTTTTATTATTTAACAGTCTTGACATTCAGGGACATTGACTGTTGTGCTTTGATTCGTTTGCATGAAATTATCACTGAGCTTGGGGTTGTCACTTCTGAGAGTCACTCAGGGCCCCTGTTTGTTTATATGTGTGTGTTCCTGCGTTTTACGCAAAAACATGAACACTGGGCCCGGGAATCCTACGAAGGGCGATAATCACAAGTCGATCATTCAGCTTCACTCCCCTCACTTCCACACACACACACACACACTTCCTGCTGTTTCCCGGAAACAAAACCACATCTCACTTAACGTATGATAATAGTGATTTTTTGAAACATTAAAAAAATGCAAATACATACATAAATACAGTCTTTCAGTATTCGTGGCTTGTATTCAAAACGTGAATCAGGTTCGTGGGCGAGAGCTAACCTCAATCCTCACCACCCACGTCAACATAAGTTACAGGAGAACCACAGTACAACACTCACACATCCATCACAGACTTTACCACGTGGCTCATGAGCCCCAAACCCTGCTGTTCCCCGAACACAAAACTCGACATGTGATGTAGCGTATAATAAACATTAGTTTATTTCTTTGCTGCTCATTTCAGGAGCATAGGACCGCAGCAACACCTCGCCAGCGGACCCGCTATAGGGCAGCCCCCTTCAGTTGGGTCCATGTGGTTCCCACGTCCTTTACCTCGTTATCTACTGTTCTTTACCAAGTCTAGTTTAGTCTCCCAACTCTCCTCTTCCCATGAGGGTTCCAGTCAAGGGCCTACGTTGCAATGGTGTCAGCCTCACTTTCGTCCTGCCCTCCCCTTACGATGCTGACAACGATTGCGGTTCGGTCTCTAGTAAATGTTTTGTTGTTGATTGGAGCCACAAGAGTCTTTATCACACCTAAGGACTTAACTATACCAATTAATACATTTTATACCAATTAATACATTTTATGGTCGTCAAGTAAAAGAAAACAGTCTTATTGAGAGCTTGCTGTTCATGTATGATTTACTAAATCGCTGGCAATGCTGTGTCCGCTCCTGTAGGAAAGGAGACAGAAGAATTTACATGAAAGAAAAATAAAAAATGTAATACAGATTTCAAAGTACAGGAGACTAATTATTTAGAATTACGTTGTAAATGATAATAAATTATTGTTGTTATTTACAACAATTAGAACAATTGCACACTAATGTGTGCTGACGGTGGTTGTGCCCTTCAATGATTTAAAAAAAAATAAGCCTGTGGACAACCAGCATGTGGTTCCACTCATAATCTTCAAAATAAATAAATAAAAATATCCACATAGTCACAGTTTTGATATCACTCACCAACTCCGATTTAGAGAGACTACGTAAAACTCATGTTATATCTTTAAAGATGTCTGCACTTCAGTTATAAAATTACTGTAAAATCATATCTTATATTAATTCATACACAAAGAAAAGCTGTTTGCGTCTATAGTTTTGTAATTTTGAAAAGTTATGTTTGCTTATTTTGATTGTTTATCGACTTGTAGAAGCTTAGTTGAGCTATTGTCTGATTTCTCTTAATCCTTTTCTAACGAACTTTGATATTTGAAATTTGATAATCATTTCTCAACCAATTCCATATATTTATTTATTTGATTGCACACTATTTCTTACAAGAAAAATAGAATGAGAAGAAAAAAACGTTTTAAAAGTAACTTTATTTTATTTTTTGAAACCTGATTAGACCATGTGTTAGGTGAACCTACCTGTAAGGCCAGTCGGTGTCAGGTAAAGAGCGGACCCATTTCTTACACTTTGATTGAAGCTTGTGTCACCTGCACAAAGCATGATCCAACAGCACAAACATGTATGATCTCAATCATCTATTTATTGATAATCTATGCAGACATAATCTACTCTGTGGGGAAAACGGTTGGTGATGACAAGATTAACATGGGGGGGGGGGGGTAGAATCAAGTAACAACGTATTCTGTGTGAGTCTTAAACGACTTACTTCCCTTTTTTTAGTGAGATATTACGGGCGTTATAGCGGTAAAGCTTACAAATAACCAGGTGAGAAGCTGATGGCCCGATCTTTCCGGGCTGATCGCTTAAGAGAAAACATGTCTTCGTCGTCTCTCTATCTCTCATGAGTATTGATGGGGACCTTGAAGGAGCAAAGAAGCTAAGAAAGACTATTGCAGACTTTGTTTATGCGTCAAGGTCTTGTAGAAATAAAAGCACTACAAGGTGGGACATTAACAGGTCGAGTTCGACAATGGCCAAGGCTGTACTCGAACATGGTTGTTCAATGTTCCCTCATTAGCATTATTTTTTTTTAGGCCCTTCGCCCCTCCTGGGGCATACGCCATCGACTACAGCCTTAACTGTTGTCGATGTTTTGGTAGCAAGGATTTGTTTTTACGGGGTTGGGGTGCCCCACGCCCAACCCTCCTCCTTTTTCAGCCGGGCTTGGGACCGTCCTTGGCGGAGGGCAGCCAGCCCTGTAAACAGATGCCACGTGCAGAGAAAGAACAGCATGCCCGAGACGAGAAATGAACTCAGGGCAGCCAACCTTCACTGTATTGGTGACAGGTGCTAACAGCGCTAACAGCGCTAACAGCGCTAACCGTTGCGCCACCGGGCCGCTCATCATTAGCATGTCCAACACAAAATATTGTCCCCGTGGAGTGGGTATTGGGGTGAAAAGTAACGAGGTAAATCTTACCAGCCACGACGATGAAACTGTACAGGAAAAAGCCCCGTACTGGGCTCAAAAGTCAGTAAGTACTACGAGGAAAGAATTTAATATTATACCAGTAGCATAAAAACCTGTCTGTCGTTGACATTGGACAAGCACACCACCACAACCCTTCAACCAATCATCAGCTAGTCACGTGAACTGAAAGGAAGACTTGTCACACGTCAGGTGACACTGGGGGAGTAAAGACACCTCTCACAGTCCCACAAGTTGTGACATGACATTGAATGTTTCTCTGTGTAGCCATTATGTTTACAAGTCGTGACTGTCCATTTGTCACACACGTTGTTTGTATATTCGCTGGTGGCCGCTGCCATCTAGGCTCACCACTGTGAATGTTTGGATGTGAATGATAGCATCTCCACATAAACGTCCTAAACGCTTGTACTTTAAATATTTATCTACAACAACTGTTATAGACTACAGAAAAGACATATAACTCCTTCTTGTGGACCAAGAAAATATTTTTGAGTGGATCAACCGAACAAAGGTCTGAAAGATTATGTAATGTAATAGTGTGAGAAGCCAGGTACGTAGTAACATTAGGTAAGTAACAATAAGAAGGTGTGCAACGGAAAGCTGATTTGACAGATTTTTTGAAGAAAGCAGTGAACAAGGGATATATATCATCTGTGCTTTTCGTCGTTTACTTAGTACCAGAGAAACATATCAGAACCCTGAGTCCTGTGGCTGTTGAAACATGTAAACACAAACACTTGAAACAGGGTGCGTGAAAACCATGATGTGTAACATTTCTTTTTTTAGTAGTAGTAAAAGTATAATTAAAGATCCTGACACTTAGTGGAGTGGTAGGCTCAATGGACAAACAACTCCGTGGCATGTTTCCCAAGTCAATAGTTTAAACACTTGGGTTATGATGACAAGATTGATATAGTAACATAGACTTAAGTACAAAAGGGAATATCAACAACTAGTTCTCCCTAGAGCCGCCATCACCGCAAGGAGTCTTGTGCTCACCCCCTCTCGACCAGGTATAAAAATTATCTTGATCACGATAAACAGGTTTTGCTCGCTATAATTTACATGACAGAAAGAGAAGACAAGTATTATTCTGTAAACTAATTGTATGTCGACCAGTTGTACCTGGTTTGACGATAGCAAAAAGCATGCTGAGTGTGCCTACCTGCGTTATTAGAGTTGCCATCTCTATCACCGGATTGAGAACTGGGGAATTCTTCATAAGGACTGGATGGAAGAGCATTTGATGTTGATGCCAGTGACTCCAGTGGGATTTCCGGTGTGTTCTGTCTCTGCATGAAAGCCGCATATTCTTCGGGATTGCTCCGACCTGCGCATTTCATCATCCGAAAGACTGTATGTTCCTAGGTCACATCTTTGTGAATACAGACAAATTGACAATTTTTTTTTGATCATTCGTTTAAGTAATAAGACTTAAAGGTGTAATAAGAGTAAATACTGTGTATCCTCAGTCCGCTGAGGTATCACACACCCTTGGTGAATGTATTGCTGTAACCACAGTGTCTGTAAAACTGTGCGTAATGAATGAATACAAAAGGGAGGAAACACTGGAACCCTTAGGAATTGTTCCACTATTGATTACTTCCCTTAAAAAGCTCAAAAGTCAACCAATCAGGTATTTCGTTATGTTTGAAAGTAGGCAAAGGTTTGGTTGATCAAGCGTCATGCTGATGTTCGTTCCCGGTTACTTAATTCGACACGGATGTGTGCCCAAACAGCAGAAAATGAGAAGAAAACAGTAAGTAGTGTTTAACTTCTAATGTATATTATAATAACATATATGCTTGCTTAAGTACCAATTGGTACTTTATAATAATATATTTTGCGTAAATATTTATTTTCTTCATTTCTAACTTTTGACCTACTTCTCGAATTTTGAATTATCTTTCCCATACAGTTAAATCTTTGATTTGCTTTTACTACAACGAATCACAACCTATAATTCTTAAAATGCACAAAAATGCGTAAATGCTCTGAAATGCTCTTTCAAACGGAGTGTCACAGCTGTCTTTCTTGTATGTTAATAGGTGTAATTGTTTTTTAAATACCGATCGAAATTTCATTCGCGGGCATTCGCAGCTCCATCGGGCTTGACTAGTACTATTTGGGGACCATCACAGCATAGCGAAGTTATTTTGTTTTTTACAAATGTTATTAAAAGTTAAGGCAATGGACATTAAAGAATTTAAAATCATTTTTGTATCATGTTTTGGGTTGCAGAAGAACCGACTCAACTGAGAATCGTTGAGAATGCAGGTATAGAAATACGACTTGATTTTTCCATTTGTCTTGTCTATTAACCCATAAAGGATAAAGGTACAATCATATATTTTTAACACTTGTAGTGCAGCAACTGCACCTCAGTAACAAAAGAGGTTCACTTTTGTGCTTAAGTCATTAGGTCGATTGTAATAACAAAAGATATGCTAAATGTATAAAAACGCTTAAGTTTACAGACAATGTTTCTTGTTCGCTATACACTTTTTAGCTCATTAGCTTGAGAAGAGTACATCTAGGTTTACTGTACAAACTACTTTTAAGGTTTGGTTATGAGCAGAAGTTTTGTTCTGACAATGGCTACAAATGTACAGACACAAAGGACGCGGAAGACATGCATCACCCGAGCTGGTGTCATTCGTCTTACGGATTCGTTTGAAGGCAAAGACGAGTGCGATGATGACAGCAATTCCTACGACAGCGCCCACAACACAGACAGCAATGATGAACTTGGTGTTAGTGCTCACAGACTCTGCTTCTGAAAAACAGAAAGAGGTATTGGGTGACACAATGTTACAATCTTTCTAACGGAAGAACAGCAAACTCTTGTACATGCTGTGTACTGTCTCTCTCCCCGTCCCTCCTGTAGCTCTCTGTCTCTAGGACAGGTAGCGTGTGACTTTAAAGAAGTGTTACCAGAGAGCTTAGGTAGAGAGGTCCACTCGTGACCGCAGGGGAAACTTGTCTTTAAGAGTTATCTTTCGTAACGTGATGCTAAGAAACGACATGACACAAGCAAGCGAAGGTGATCGTCTGAGGCAAGGTGGGCAATTTTGTTCTGCAATTAACTGTCAGAACGCCAGGTTTAAATTAACATCAAAAGAAAAACGTTTCCACAATTTCCCAAAGGACGAAGAGAGGTAAGCTACGAATTTATTCTCAAATTACGATCCATAAGTGTACATCAGTTGACAGCAGTCTACTACAACGTGGTTGCTCGATTTCTATGATTATTAAAACGATTTCACTGATTATACTGTGAAACTGTGTGATGAATTCTCACTTATCTGATTACAAACCTATTGAAATTTGTTATAGTATTATCATTTAAGGCATTCGTCACTGGGGTGAGGTGTTATAAAATATTTGTTATTAATATATAGAAAAAAGTTTTACAACAGGTGTAAACTATGGATGAATTTTGCCAGAAGAAAAGATTTTGACCATCTTACACCATCGGATGTGTATGGAAAAGGCTACTGTCTTTGCTCTGATCATTTTGAGGAAAGTCAGTACAACTGTCAAACCCAAAAGAAAAGTCATGTGTGGAATGCTGTACCCACAGTTTTCTCCATTCCAAATCAACCATGCAAGGTTGGTAACTTATGATTAGTAGATAATAACATATTCCAATATATATTACTAAGCCATATTTTACCATCATGGACCTTTGTTTCTGTTATATTTTATTTTTTTAATTAACATTTATCCCGAGAGATCACTCTAATAGGCACATAAGGCTAATGAGGATCATAGCTTGAACTGCAAAAGGTCTGTTTGAATGTGTGTGTGTTTGTACAGATTCTACACATAGATTTATTGGATATTTTGGCTACTGTTAACTCCTTTTCATTATGCTAATAAGTACAAAATCTGTAAATCACATTTCCATGTACCTGTATTTGTAGGTAACTTCTTCAAGAAAGCTACCAATGGACAGAATTTCACAGGATTTCACAGAAAGCTGTAGTCTTGCATGGTAATTGTTTTTAAATTATATGTCTTCTTGCTATTTTTCAATCATTAAGAAAATATTTATAAGATGAGGGGTGATATTGTCCAGTACATTATAAGCATCCTTTTTATGCATCTGTTTGCAGAAGAACAATCAGATATTGCAGTTGAGCCTGCATGCTCTATAACTGTGCCAGATTCTCCTACAAAAGCTGAATTAAAGATAGAGATCAGAAATCTTAAAGAAAAACTGAGGTGCGACCTGAAAGGAAGTGTGATTAATCTATTTATCAATGTCCGCCTTCATTTTTCTCTTAAAGATAGCTCTGTGTCCATTTTTGAGAAGGGAACAAAAAGAAATAAAAAAATGCTGAAGTTACATCATTTGTAGCTTTTAAGCTAAAGTAACTTAAAATTGTTTTAGAACAGTGTGAAAGAAAACATTATAAATGTTTATTTAAAGTACAGTGATACCTCGGTTCTCGAACATAATTCGTTCCGGGAAGACGGTCGAGAACCAAATTGTTCGAGAACCGAAGCAATGAAACCCATAGGAAATAATGGAAACTGGATTAATTCGTTCCAAGCCCCAGAAAATGCCTATTTACTGGCCTAATTTGTATATAATATGAAGAAAAACATGAGTCTCAACAAGAAATAAGAAATAAAAGTGTATTTATTAAAACAAAACAAAAAAATAAAATGTACTGTACAGTACAGTACAGTAAATTGTGTTTCATTTACTGTACCTGTACCAAACTTACGGCAGGAGGGAATGAATGTGGAGGAGGAGGGAAGGGGGATGTTATTGTATTGAAGGGAGTCCTCTTCAATAAAAACAGAGGGTAACTGCTCTTCGGTGTTTCTGTTCTCTGTATCTTTTGCTGAGGAGAATCAGAATCTTGCTCTGCAGTTGTTTGTCTGATTTCTTTACGGAAGATTTGTCAATTGTTTGCTGTTTTTTTCTTCCTTTGCAAAATTTTGCGGAAAGTGGACATAACATTGTCATTAAAATGTTAACTGCTCTATTTGCTATCACTTTATCAGGGTGATGTTGTTCAACAAAATTTGCGATTTCTGCCCTTTTTGCACACATTTCATGACTCTCTCCACAAAAACGTGACTCTCTCTCTCTCTGCACTCACACTGATGACGCAAGCAAGGCGCGCTGGGCAGAATGAACGCCATTCAGCTCAACTCGGCTCATCTCGGACGTTCGGATGTTCGAGTTCCAAATATTTGTTCGGATTCCAAGACAAAATTTTCTCGAATTTCCTGGTCGAATACTGATTTGGTCGAAAGTCAAGGCGTTCGAGAACCGAGGTATCACTGTACATGTGTGAATGATCCCTTTTGAGTATCTGCTTGCTGTATATTTCATAGTAAGCATAGCTGTTATCTTTAAATTATCCACCAATGTTCTTACAATAAGGGATATGAATGTATATAGATATATACATTATTATTATTAGTAGTATTATGATTTGTGTGAGAATTTATTGCTCATGCTTGTATGTAAACAGAAATCTATATGTCTCAGTATATGTGAGCAAGTCTTCTGAATGTGGCTTGTTTATATTCATGTGTAAGTTTTTAATTGCTTTTCTCATATTCAAAAATTCTCATAAATTAGATTTTTATGTATTTTAATAAATGCAAATTTGTGCTCATGGATGTGCTGTTTGAATTTATAAAAGTTATCCTTTTTAAATATAGTCAGCTGTCATACATGTATTAAAACTCTCCCAAACTACCCTCATCTAAGCAATTCTCATGAATAAAAGACACAAAAATATGTTCTTAGATGAACGTTATTTGAAATCGCAAACACATAGACATTTACTCGAAAGATAAACACTGCTAGCGACACTTGTTTAGTAGCGGTTGCTAGTAGCAACTGTGGCGTAGCATCACGTTTCGAAGGGACGCAACTCCGTCACTACTTTTCTTAACAAGTAAGGACAAAGAAGTACACCATCTCTATATCTAAGCTCTCTGGTAAGACCTCTGATGAACGTGTGATTATCGTACGTATTGCTCCCCTACAGATTATGTTGACATGGGTAGCTGGAGTTAAGGGTCGCTATCGCCCGCCACGGGGCCAGTGGGAACGTTTTGGTTTTAAAAACCAGGAATACTGCAGCATACATAAAGATACCCTGATAGAGTTCAAGAGAGTCGACGTACGGTTATCATCAGTGCTCTCAAGGTAAGTGACTACGTGGCAGGTGAGGGGATGGGGATAACACCTGACAAGACAACCAGAAAAGATAGTTACATTAGTTGAGCAATGTTATATCTACTATGTTGTATGTAATATAATAAACGTGTCTTTTATTAAGCGCATAATAACGATCACGAAACGACATTCTCTCAGTGCTTACAACAAGAAGTCATGGAGAAAAATACGACGGACAAAGGATAAACTATACAGGCAAGGAATAAAAACCAAACATAGCAGACACAATTGAATCAGAAAACAAAGAAAATGATGGAGAGTGTCATGAATCTGCAGAAGAACAGACGAACTAGTCAAATAACAATAATCACAACTATTAACAACAAGGTAAATTAAGAAGAAACGTGAAGAACGATAGTTTGTCATTTCTTGTTGTTGGATTTCATATGTTACTGTATAATCGTTTAATGTAGTGAGGTCACCATGGGTTGTGATACGATCTCGTGTTGTAGTTATGACATTTTTAGCTGAGAGCGCCAAGATCTAGTTATTTCAAGTTTAAATGGAGATAGAAGACATTTACCTCCCTCTTTTGTCACTACTCTGATATAATGATTAAATTGTTTTACAGCTTATCTTACACAAATAGTTTGCTGCCAATTAAATTTAAGAAACGTCGTATCTTTAAACAAAAAGAGAGAGATTAGATAAGGCAATAAAACATTTCAAGTAAGATTCTAGTGCAAGCAGAGTGGAACTTAGGGTAAAAGTTTTTTTCATCACTTTTAACATTGCATTATATGGAAATGGAGACCAGCACTAACAAGAACCAGGTCATGTTAACACCAAAGGCACACACAAAGTGATTTACAACAGCAGAAAACAGCAGGAGAAGGTGAACAACTCAGGAGGCGCCATGTTAGACCATGACAACTGCACCGGGTACATTCTGTCAAAATCACAACAGTAACAGGGTGGACAAGGGGTGGAGGGGGGGCATTGGTGTTTTACGCCGTGTCAACAACTAAGGCTATATTACGGCAAGCAGTCAGCCCTGTAAACAGATGTCACGTGCAGAGAAAGAACATCGTGCCCGAGACGAGAAATGAACTCTGGGCAGCCAACCTTCACTGTATTGGTGACAGGCGCTAACCGTTGCGCCACCGGGCCGCTCGACAAGGGGTGGAAAAGCAGCGAAATCTGTAAATGCCATTGAAAGAATCGTGTATTCAAAAATCTAATTTTCATACCACTGACAAGTGCAGTTTATCAGGTGGTAATGCCAAACACATGTTGTACAAGTTATGCTAAGTTCACATCTTCCTGTACTAATGTGTCACTAAATCTGCTAGTGTGAACCGGTAAATACAGGCCTTTGAAGTTCAAGTTCTTGAGGAGAAGGATATGAACATGCTACAAGGAACACAAAACCAGTCACTTAGTACAGAACACAGTTGACACCCTGGGACATTTGGAACCGCTTCTCACTACAGTAAAGATAGTGGACTGGTGTTGTCATGTGTTGTCTAGCGATCACTCTAAGACTTTTAGGAGAGTAAGGGAGGCTGTAGTGGACAATAAAACAACTTAATGGCGAATGTGAAGCAGCTGACCCACTCATGACCGCTCAAGACATGCGCAAAGGATGTGTCTAAACATGTATGAATGGAAGTTTGAGTGAAGAAAATATATATCTGTACAGAAAACATTATTAAATTTTAAGGTGCAGGCAAATAAAGCGCAGAAATATAACCCTGAATAAAGGAAGCATTCGAGAAAAATATAATCCCCTCTGCATTTCTATATTAGACTCACTTTCTTGCTTTAAATTTCCGACCAGTAAAGAATGTTTACTCACCTGTATGTATACTCTCCTCGGCATAGACACGAACATCCTTTACTTTGCCATTAACTTGTACAGTCGCCGTTATTGTTCCGTTCTTGCCAATGCGATAGATGTGTGTTGTTTCTGACTGACACTTGGTACTAGTTTGCCGAAACACAAAGAGAAATACAAAATATAACATAAAGTATCGTAGACAGAGCACTACAAAATTTGTGTCAAATGTCAAATGCCCGAATTGTGCTACCACTCAACAAAAAGCGAGTATAAGTATTACTAAACGGTCTTTAGGTATGTAAAGAGAAATCTATAATCTACTTAGTACTTCACATAGTGTGTTTTTGTTTATCAGAATGTATATGATTCGTTCTTTGAATTTGTTTTGCGTTCCAAAACAATAGTGTTATGAAATGTCTATAGCTTCACAAATAGAAACGAAATATTAAACTTTTTCACTGTAATACGCGAAAATATAGCTTGAAGGCCTGCTCTGTAAACAACAAGGCTCTTTGTCTCTATCTTGCTCGTCCTATCCCAATGTTAAATGAGTAAACCCCATGTAATACCTATATGTTAAAGCAATAGGTATCTGAAATCGTTTGTGCCATCTGCACTCCAGCTGCTCAACCAGATGAATTGTCAATGGTGTGTGTGTGTGATGGTGTAGGTGCGTACATGAATAGCCTTGATTTGTTATTATATATCTATAATTATCGGTACACGGACGTTTCGGAGCCGGACGTTTTGCCGACCGGACGTTTCGGAGTCGGACGTTTTGCCGACCGGACGTTTAGCCAACGTATGTTTCGTCGACGGAGGTTTCGGCGCGGGGCCCTCAGACGATGGACGTCTTGTCGACGAACATTTCGGCATTTCACGCGGGACCTTTAGCCGAAGTCAAGTGTGTGACGCCCCTTAGCTCACACATTTCTCTCGCCATTGTATCAATGTATCAGTGAACTCTACAGCTTGCCATGGGCATCAGGATGCGAAGAAACAAGCAGTACGAAGAAGTCAACACACGACTGCAAGCGCTTGTTGCAAGGTACGCACAGAAGGATGTTTTAGTTTTTCTCAAAGCTGTTGCGCATAATCTGTGACAATCAAAGTGAACTGTCTGTGAAGTCTGTGTGTAAAATTTGTTTGAAATAAAGAATTGTTGTGTAATCTTGTAGTTACTTTCATTCTTTGAGAAGTAAGTAAGCTCTCTCTCTGACATAATGCGTCGAAAAGTCTGCTGGCTAAACGTCCGGTCGGCAAAAGGTCCGCACACGATAATGATCATTTGCTCATAATCTTTTCTTTTTCATTTGCTTATGTTATTTCGCTGTTGACATTTTTTCAACGCTGAACCTTTCAACGAAATTTTAATTTTTTTTTATTTCTAACTTTATGACTAGAGCAGCTTTCCGTGTTGCCCCTTGGAGCAAATAAAATTGGTCAATGTAAAAATAATTGTTGCTGTAAGATAAAGAAACGTGATAATAGTGCTTACTGTTTAGGTCCCCAGTCCGTGACAAACAACTCGTTTTGGTAGATATCCAGGCCCGTAAGGCATGAGTCCCTCTGATAAAAAAAAAACTTCAGGTCGTCTGTCATCCAAATCCATCCATCCTATCAGCTCTGTACCTGTATCTGCCCAGTAAATTCTCCTCCCTTCACATTCGTACCAATTGATCCATTGGTTCACACACCCACGTATTCGTTATTGCAATCATTCACAACATATATATGTATGAACACAAACGTAAGTGCATATGAAGGAAATCAAAATGGAAAGACACAAATATGTATGCTAACGGATAAATTTACACAAAACAAAGAAAAGTGAGATATACGCATACAACAACAAATGGGGCCTACTTTCTAAAAGTAAATAGAACAATTTGAAGCAGGGAAAAAAAAGTAAGAACGAATCCCAATTATTTCACATTAAAAATAACAAAGAGTGCAAGAAAATTTAAACATCTTACCTACTGTGTCCAAAGCAAGACCAGTTGGACTTGTTAGATAAGACGATGTTGAAATTAGTGTCTCACGGTCCGAACCGTCATAGTTACACCTCTCTATTTTACTCCCGGTGACGTCACTCCAGTAGATCACACTGTTGTTTGTGTAAACAATTGAAGAGGAAGTTTAAAATAAATGTATATCTCATCTGTTTTAAAAGATATTAAATGTCTTTGAGCTTAGCGTCACAAAGACTTTCTTTCTAATTCTCAAACTCTTTTATTTATTTGCATTCTCTTCCATAACTCTCTCTTTTAGTAGCTCTTGCTAATTCTTTTCTAAGGTCCTAAATATCTAAGGATTTCAATGTGTTTATTATTATTTACAAGTCCTATTATAATCACCGATTGTGTTTGTCCAGCTCGATGTCTACAGGATGATCAATGTCTGAATCGACGACGATATGATGACTGTTGTTGTCCAGTGATATCCTTCCGATGACCTTGTTGCCGTCGTCGGCGTAGAATAGTAGCCTCGACACAGAGTCCACAGAAAGGCCAAATAGAATACCTCCTTAAAGACAGTCAACAAATAAATATTTATGATAATATAACACTAATTTAAGAACCCAAAATAAGTTTTGTCACTGAAGCAACAACGCAAACTTCTAAAGCAAAATATAAATTAATATATATATAAGAACACGTTGTGTGTAAATTACTTCATCTACAATAATGTTGAGAGTCACTTATGACAATGATATGCTATTTATGGTTTGTAGTCATTTAGATATATTGATTTGACTTCAATTAATTTTTTTCATTTTTTATTGCATTTTTTCACCGTTGTTTATGTTTATTATACAATGCATACAAACCATGAGACACTACCACATAGAACAACATAGACTCACGTAAAAACATTGTACATGTATATATAAACAAAACTCTTTCATCAATCTCTCTTCATACCCTATGCAGAAAGATGCAGCTAACCATAAAAATACAGGCTATGTTAGTAACTCAATAGTTGTAACTTACACAAGCAGGGGAAGCTTTTTTAACACCACATGGAGTCATACCGAGAAATATCTATATATATACACACAATATATAAGCCACATACCATACATCATAACGTAATAACAAATATGGCAATCTGTCTAATATGATGTAGGCAGTTACAGACTGGCGTTATTTAAGAAGTCACAAGACCAGGTTGGAGCCACTGTATTCTAAAGGACATCTGTGAGCCATTACTTGACATAAAATTCTTCAAGAGACTGAAATGTACCATCAACATTAGTGAGGTCTCCTATGTTTTTTACTTTCGCATCCGACCGTTTCTTAATCTATACAACTTTTCTGTCTCTAATAATATTATTATTAAAGTGGATGGGTTCCCGAGAAATTCTTCACTACATACTCGAATGGACTTGTTAAATAAACTTTTTTATAATGCCTAATATCTAGTTTGACTATTTTTCATTCTACCTATCTTATACCTCTTGAGTCATTGTTAACTTTTAACCCTGAGATATCTAGTGTGTTAATAGCATCATTAAAAGATATTTTGCAACCATCTGAAAGGTATGAGTATCGTCTGAAAATAAAGCCAAAAGCACTTCTTCCTTTTTAATTTTTATTCCCCTTTTTTTATTATTTTCCCTTATCATTAGTGAAAGTAACTATGCACATATTAGGTATAAATAAAGCGATATTTTATCCCCTTGCCTGTAGCCTCTTTTTTTAATTAAGCCAACCTGAGTATTGCCCATTGAAATATATTCATATATATTTATTTCTTTATTCTTGCAACTCTTTTCTTAAATCTTCAATTTCAGTTAAGTTCGGGGAAATTAACTGCCCTCCTCTAAAATCAACACAAACTCCCGAATAATATAGAATTGTAAGCCCACCTACAGGTCTTTGTAATCTGTTGTAAGAAAGAACACTTGTGAAACTCATTGTGCTGTCTGTGACTTGTGTGTCGTCCCCAACAAAGTATTTTCAGTAGTAGAAAAAAAAAGCTATAGAAACTTATTTTATTATTAATAAAATTGTTTCAGCAATTTTGTAAGTCTAAAACGTATAACCAAGTTGCATGTAAGTGACTTTACCTTGACTAATGCTGCGAACCAGCCGAGCATCGCTGCCATCAAGGTTAGCGGATCGAATGGTCTTGTCCTTTTGATTGGACCAATAGACACGACCGTCTACTGGATCGTAGTCAATACCAAATGGGTTGAGTAGACCATCGGGCGAAATTGTAAAATTACTTCCCGTGTCGATGTCTATGCGATAGATGCCGTTATAAGTTTCAGTGACAAGGAGAAACTTCTGTGGAATGATTGCTGTCGACAAGATAAAGTTTCTGATATTATTCTGACTATAACAAAAGTAAGGTTTGATATTAATGTAAAGAGCAGATGTTAAAAGTCTTGCCGACAATTTTGCTTCTTCTGTTAGAGTAAACTAGTAAAAGACAACAAAAAATACAAGGAAACATAACAGAGAAAAAAGGTAGTTGAACAAAGGGATCAGAGAAAGAAAAAGAGGTGAAAGAGTAGGAGAAAGTAGCAAACAAACAAAAAACAAAAAAAAAACAAAAAAAGAAAGAAAGAAAGGACAAAGAAGACGATTTATCTTTTGCATTATTTTGTCTGTCGATATTACTTGTGTTCAGTGACAGTGTTGTCTACATAGACCCTATGGACCGTAGACGAAGTACAATATTTACAAACTAGTCAGTTTTAAATAGCTTCACAAGTTAAAAAAACATCGCGAAATTTTAGTGAGGCTTTTGTAAACAGGCTAAACTTGCATTTCAGAAATTAACATTTAGGGGAGAGACTAGGACAGAGAGACTTAGACTATTTAATTACTAAGTACTGGGAATGACAAGGTTTCATTTTAACGACTGCCCCTGAATGTACCCACGTTGTGATCTTGTGGACAGCCTTGGATTCCCGTGATGTGAACTTTGTGTTTTGGGAGATGTTGATGAGTTTAGTGCTTTAACACCTTACACGACATCTGCCTTGCATTTTCCTGTTTGTCCCATGTTTCTGCCAGGGTTTTAATGAGATGCCTGTATAAAGCCCGTAAACACAGACAGAGAGGCTGATCTCCTTATAGACTTTAATATAATATATGATATTATTCTGTATTCTTGACCATAAGGCTTTTTTCTGCATAAAATGCGTCAGTTTTGGGAGATTTTTTTTAGATAAAATTACTATTGTAGTTTCTTCTCTATGAATGTAGTTGTTTTTATTGCCGTCCTTTTATTTGAAAGACAGATATGTTGTCATGAATGCCTGGCGTTGTCGGTGGTGGTGATGTATACACTAGTGGACACGACCGAGAGAGCGTGACGGTCGTGCGGACGAATGAGAGCCAACCTCCCAGGTTTGAAGTGGTGAGTCAAATAATTGCATTCCTTGTGAGAGTTCAAGTGTAGTGGATAACGCATAATCATTTGACTACTTAGTATGTCAGTGGAGTTTGGCATATTATGAAAAGTATGTCACCGTGTGAGTGTTGTCATATCTTGAATACGGTCACACTAGTTCATCAGTTTTTTTATCAAAATAAATTAGAAAAAAGAGGGCAAAAGCATAATTTAATTTAGGCAACAAAAGGGGAAACTATTCTAAACACGTGTTTTGTTGGTTTTGGGTGTTTTTTGTGTTGTTTTTTTTTTTTTTGTTAAGTGGCAAAGCTCCTTAGGACGACTAATTATTTTTCTGTGCTCTACATGTCCTTGAACTATACAGGTCAAGTATACGCATTGCTGTTTACCTGATGAGTAAGTTGCATAGAAGCCAGTGCCTGACAGTGAGCCAGACCGGGATCTGATCCACATGGTGTTAGACGTGGACCTCACTCTGTCCGGAACACTCGTGTTACAGAAGATACCCATAGACGGTGACAGCTCGGAGCTTCCATCCCGGATCTTAGGATGTGAAAATAAATTCAATGAAGTTACAAAGTATTCATGATGATGACTGCTAATGTCCATAAGCGTTTCGTTGTTTGTCATATCAGAAAGAAACCTAAACTGACACTCGTTCACACTGACTTTCCTTTAAGCATATCGTTGTAAAAGGCATACAATGTACTTGAATACTTAAAAGGAAGTTATATTAAAGTTATATTTATCCTGCACTTTCCCATACATTCTTTTTTGAACATTATGTAAAACTGAAAGACCTTTAAAAATGCTTAATATAATGTAACAAACCAATCACAAACCTGCAGAAAATCGAACCTGCAGTCTTCAGTTTCAAGTGTCAGGAATGTTAAGGTGATGCGATAGCCGGCTGTTGTCTTTATTATGTAAATGCAATCCAGAATTTCCATGGTCTGTCTAGTATATGATGGTGACGAAATAAAGCCACTAGGGGAAATAAATTCACCACATCCTGGAAATAAAGAACAGTAACATTCTGTGGCAGTACCCGACATCAACAAATTACAGAAAGTTTATGGTGAACCTGGCTCAGCAGAAGGTTTTGGAGGGAACAAAGTAGGAAATTTACTCAGGCCCGGAATACCGAGAAAGGAAGGCGTGACTGAGTCACGAGTGTACAGCTACCGACTGAAATTGTTTTCTGTGTAGTAGAGGGTAGTGTCCATCGACGATGGACGGCGCGGTACTGACCCGTTTATGGAGTAACCTCGCCTACGAGGTATGACATCTTTCTATGTATTACTTATGGCATTGTATTAGAACTTATGTAATTTGTAAGTTGTAAACATAAGACAGAAAGATGTGTGAATAGAAGAATATAGCTTAGAAACTGTAGAATAGTGTAACCTCGAGTTACAGGTTTTAAGTGTATGGACTGAAGATCTGGATCTCTTTTGGAAAGAAGGATCGCCTACCAGGACCATTCTGGGATCATCGGGTTTGGTTCAGCACCCAGCAGCACGTGGGCTAGGAGCTTTGTGACGTCACCGCAGATTACCTCTAATGTGACACCGGGAACCGCCCGACTGACACGTCCAGTGTGTACATTCCGTGTGCGGACGTTTTGCCGACTGGCGTTTCGCCGCATTATGTCAGAGAGAGAGAGAGAGAGCTTACTTACTTCTCAAAGAATGAAAGTAACTACTAGATTACCCAATATTTCTTTATTTCAAACAAATTTTACACACAGACTTCACAGACAGTTCACTTTGATTGTCACAGATTATTCGCAACAGCTTTGAGAAAAAACATTGATACAATGGCGAGAGAAATGTGTGAGCTAAGGGGTGTCACACACTTGACTTCGGCTAAAGGTCCCGCGTGAAATGCCGAAATGAAGTGTCCCGCGCTGAAACGTCCGGCGGTGAAACGTCCGGACGGTCGGCAAAACGTCCGGCGGCGAAACGTCTGTGTACCGTACATTCAGTGTGTACAGCTAGTGTGTGTGTGTTCGTGTTCTGGGATTGTAGTCGGTGGGACATGTGGAGAGATTGCGAGCTACCCTACGAGGGATGAAAAACAGTGAGAGTATTTGTGTATTTGTGTATTTGTGTATTTGTGTATTTGTTTACTGGATTCTTGTTGGCGAGACATGTGGAGTGCGAAGGACCCTTGGAGGGACGAAAAACTGTAAGTACAGCACTCAACGATCGCTGTTGCGATTATAAACTAAATAATTGAATTGGAACTTTTTGTTGACAAACAGAGTTGTGTGAGGCGTGTGATTTACATACATAGATTGTACGATTGGATCATATCGAGATTGATCGGGGAAGGTCCAGGATTGTAAACATTGTCTGTATCATTGGCTGGGTGTCGCCGATAGAATATTGTGTTAAGGCGAGTTATTATTTATAAGTATGTGTCTTGTAGTTTGTAAAGTCCTGAGCCACTCGACAACTTTATAGCATGGTTTGAGCAGCCTTAGGCAATCGTTTTGTGTGTGTGTGTGTGTGTGTATTTCATTGGTTTTTTCTTTTCGAAGAGTCTTGCGACGATGTCTGGTTTGTTATTAGACGAATTTGTTTACCTGTCTTCACTGTTGTACACATCACAATGTCACGCGCCCGTTGTGTCCAGGTTCTCTAACCCAGGTGTTGTTGTTTCTCGTGAGTCTTTGTCTTCTTGGCAGTGCTCTCAATGTTAATGAGAGTGATGTCCCTTTATTTTAACTACCTGCCTAGTGTCAGCTCTTCGGTAATATTCGTCTTTGCCCGTTTATCTGTGTCAGATTTTGTGTACCAGTGCTCAGTGACTTTGTGATATCATTTTCTATCTCTCTGGATTGGTTGCTGTGTCTTTGCGACTTCTATCAATTATCTGGAGCGTTTTATTTCCATTCTAACGTCTGCTCCATCTTGCCGTATTTTAGCTCTGTGCATCTCCTGGATTGCCTGTGCCCATACACAATTGTAACTTTTCCAATACTGCTGAGCATTGCGTTTTTCACATTTTCTGAATTGTGGACCTGTGTTTTTATTGTTGAAATTGCTGTAACCTAGATCTTGGATCTGTACGTTTCACTTATGTTGCTGATGATTATTGCCTGTTGTCATGGATACGTGGTTTATGTCGTCCTGCTCTTGTTTTGATGCTGTCACGTTTTCGCTTCTCGTGGTGCCGCTTTAGTTCTGGCGTTAGTGATTAACAGGATTGCCTCATGTTTGTGTGCTCACATTGAGTACCAAACTGTTTGTTATGTTTGAAACATCGTCAGTTAGTGGTGGGTCAGTGGTGTTCAATGCGCTTAGTAGCAGCAGTTTTTGTCTCTCTCACACTTGTGTTCCTTTCTAGCCACCTTTCATGAGTCAATTACACTACTCTGCTTCTGTCTTAAAAGTCCTTGCCAAAAATGTGTCTGGTGTATTGGATATTAACTTGCTGTCGTATTGCAGAAAACTTAATTAATGAGAAAACTGTGCGTGGAGTACGTGGTGGGAGGAAGGTGCATGCATGTAGACTTGCTCATTCCCGTTCAGACTTAGTGCAAGTGTTAGCACCAAGCTCTGGCACCAGTGAGCCTCCAGGACTTACTGCCTCTGTGGAAAGTTTGTCTTTGGGGCTACGGCCCTGTTCCTGTAATTCTTCATGCTCCAGTGCATCTGTCCTTGATGGCCCCTTCACCACTGTGTTGGTGAATGATGACAACCCTGTGCCTATTGACATCTCATTAATTTCTTGTGACACCAGTGTTCCTGCTGTTCCTCCGCCCTCCTCCCCTACTCCGGCATTCCCTTTCCAGTTCACAGACCTGTCCCCTCACTGTACGTCTATTGTGAATGAAGATGGGTCTAGTGTTGACCCCCTTATATCAGAATCGCTAGATATTACAAGTTCGTCTGAGAGTCAGATAGTTCAGACTCAACTGTTATGTGGCCTTCTCAACGCCCAGTCTGTCGTCAGGAAGGCCGTGGACATTCACGATATGATTATTGACAAGTCACTGGATTTGCTGTTGCTCACTGAGACGTGGCTTAAGGAGGCTGGAGATGAACTTGTTATCAAGCAAATCACTCCCGTGGGATATTCGTTCATTCACAATCCCAGGTCTGGAGATAGATGTGGTGGTGGGATTGCTACTGTTTATAAGAAATCCGTGCTTCTGAGGCCTTTGGTGTCAGAAACGTTCAAGACTTTTGAGTCACTCAGTTTTGCCCTCACTCGTGGTTCACTGACGTTTCATGTCTTGCTTCTATATCACCCTCCTTACTCTAAAAACAACAAAGTGACTAATTCAGCGTTCTGTGAAGAGTTTATTCCCCTGGTCTCCAACCTAGCTGCTGCCAACAAATACTTGTTAATTCTTGGAGATGTGAATCTTCATTTTGATGTGCCATCTGACCCTGACACGAAGAGACTTTGTCAGCTGTTGGATTCCCTTGATCTTGTTCAGCATGTCAACTCCTCTACCCACTGTAAGGGTCACACCTTGGACTGGGTTATTGCGAGACCTGGCCATCACACTGTTAGGTCTATTGTTGTGGAAGACTTGCAACTTTCGGATCATTTTCTTGTGTTGTTTACTACCAGCATGTCAAGGCCTGGCTTACCGAGAAAGACTGTGTACACTAGAAATGTGCGGGGCATGGACTCTGATTCTTTTCGTACTGAACTTCAGCGTTCTGCTCTCCTGGTCTCCCCTCCTGACAATGTGGATGAGCTTGTGGCTCTGTACAACAGCACCCTGACTGCTCTTCTTGACAAGTTTGCGCCTGTGAAAAAGAGATGCATTACTGAGCGTCCTGATACCGCGTGGTTTACTCCAGAGGTACGCAAGAGTAGACTGGAGGTGGATCGTCAGATTTATCGCCATACAAGGAGCCAGTGTTCAGCCATCATTGTCAAAGCTAGGTCGCAGTATGTTATGAATATTCTAAGCTCTGCAGTTTCTGATTCCCGCAAGATGTTCGCAGTTGTGAATGGTCCCTGGGGTAAGATGTGACTCAGCCTGTTCTTCCAGAGATGGATGACCAGACCGCTGCCAGTACATTAAGTGCTTACTTTGAAGATAAGATAAAGACCATAATGGACAGCTTCAGTGACTCAGTTGATACTGTGGAGCAGACCAGTGACTTGTTTTGTGGCACGCCCCTCTCTAACTTTCAACCAGTGACAGAAGATGAACTATTGAAATTAGTTCGGCGTTGTAGCCCAACCACGTCTGTGGATGATCCTATCCCCACTAGTGTTCTTCTCCAGCACCTTGACATTCTGCTTCCTGTACTAGTTCGCATAGTCAATGCTAGCCTTTTCTCTGCCTCTGTACCCAGACAATTTAAAACAGCTGTGATCAAGCCTATCTTGAAGAAGCACAACTTGGACCCGAGCTCGTGTAAAAACTATAGACCTGTGTCGAATTTGTCTTTTGTTTCGAAACTTGTGGAGCGTGTCGTTGCTTAGCAGTTGACACTCCACCTGGACCGCTACAGCTTATTGGATAAATTCCAGTCGGCGTACAGACCAAGCACAGCTGTGGAGACAGCCCTTCTGCGTCTTATGAACGATCTTCTGTGTAGTGCGGATGCAGGGAAAGTGACTCTTGTGGTCCTCCTTGATCTGAGTGCGGCCTTCGATGTCATTGATCACACCACTCTTCTGACTCGTCTCCAGATGGAGGTGGGCATTGTGGTTCCGCCTTGCAGTGGTTCCATTTCCTACCTCAGTGACCGCACACACAGGGTGATGGTCAATCAACTTCTTCAGTGACAGTTCCATTGCTGTGCGGTGTCCGCAGGGCTCTGTTTTGGGCCCGGTTCTATTTTCTATTTACACATCTCAGATTGGTCCTCTCATTGAGAAGCATAATGTGAACCGTAAGATGTTTGCAGATGACACTGAACTCTATCGTTCATTCAGTACAGACAGTGGGTCGGTGCGTGAGGCAGCTTGTGCTGTAGAAGATTGTTGCTTAGAGGTCAAGTCAAGGCCAGGCACCGGTCATAAAATTGTCAAAAATTTTCAATTTTTGCCATTTTGAGATTACTTCATACTGTCAAAGTTTATATTTTGTTCTATTCACTCACCAAGTAGTTTTTCATAGAACAATCTAGAAATATGTCTATTTTGTCAATAAAAACACCTACTTCTATCCTATTTACTTTTCCCGAGCGCAGAATTAGCGAGAATAGAGAATGTTTGAGACATAGCAACACACCTCGCCACGTGGGCAACTGTGTCACATCGTATATCGGGCGAAAGGTCAAGACTTGAATTTTCAAACAAAGGCTGAGTCAAAACCCATAGAAGGCCCCAAGCTATGATACAAGCTCTTTTCTAAACGCCACAAAGGGTCGGAAACTTCCTTATATGGACGCATGCGTAACATACTTTGCATATAGCCAATCAGAATTCACTAATGCCGACCTAGACGGGGTCATAGGGCACACGAACACGCTTCGGCTGTGCTCGGGTATCCCGCAATGCATCTGTCATGGCCTCCGGATGTATAAACAAATGGCGACAGCAACTCAAAGCTAGTTCAGTGATTATTTTCTTTCTAAGACATTAACGTTAATATTAAATGTTTATTGTGCCTGTCACACGCTCATTTCTTCTCACAATACCACGTGCGAAAAAATAAAAACCACGTGGACATTCTTAGACCGTCGTAGCAGCTAAAAAAAGTAACTTTGTGAACTGAATTCTGCTGTCGAAATCAGCATCAGTCATGTGGTAATTGAGCTGAAAATAAAGCGAAGTTTTAATTTCTGCTGCACAGCTCGGTAGTAATCAGGACTAGATGCGAACATTTACACATTTGAGTCAACTTGCAATGCTAGTTATTTATGTACTTTGTCAGGAATGTAGGGAAACAGAGCTTACATCAATTGCACAGAAAACAAAGGTTGGGTGGGGGCTGGATTGTCTTACTCAAACCAAATGTAACAAACAGAATGTGAAGACAATTATGTGTAACATTCCTAACAAACAGAATGAAAACTGCTATCTCGTCAAGTTTGTAGCCATTCAGTGTCTAGAGAGCACATCATTGTCAGCCCCCTAAAAGGCCAGACAGCTATAGTGATTTCCCAGAAATCTTTGACAGAAAATAAGATAACCCCTAGCCACAAAAATCAACCATCTTTAATTCATGTGACTACAGAGGTAATTCATAAAATAATCCTAGCATACAGAGGAACAGAACATGAGCAGCTGCTCAAATTATGGTGCAGTCAGTGATGTACAGTCATATGATGGTATTAATACAGTACAATAACATTTAAGTGTAAAAAAATTATAACTGTACTTAACACGAATTTTTACACCTCTTCTGACAGCGTTGTCGTTTCCTGGGGCAACTCTTTCACTTCTTCCGTGGTTTCTGAAGCAGCAACAGGTACTGATGGCTGTTTTTGACGAGGCCGATAAAACATTGTTGTCGGCAGTTGCAAAATGTAACAGACCGAATCATATTATCGTCCCATTCTTGTGATCGTTCCTGCAGTTCGTTAGCCAGATTGCAGAGGTCGGCGAGCCGTTCCAAAGTCAAGCCAGTTTGCAAAATTACCATGATATTTTAATAGAAATACTCATGTAGCTAAATTTTTCGTCTTTTTCTGTTGAAGTATCTATGGTATTTTGAAGAACGATAATTCCCAGCGCGGAAGTAGCGATCGATACTTCACTCAAAAAACCGCGAAGTAGTGAATCCGCGATAGATGAACCGCGAAGTAGCGAGGGAACACTGTATTGTTTTTTTATTGATAGAGGTTTGATGTTAGTTTAGAGCAAACAAATAATTTGTCATCAATAATTTTAAAGCATCTGAAAGTTTCTTTACCGTTACATTTGTAATCCAAGATATCTGATACATACCATGTGACTTCTCTAACTGAACAAGACACTTGCTTCTGTTCCCAGGAGTTGGTAGGCAGATGTATCTACAGCCTCCATTGTTGTTGCCGCATCCGTTTGGTCCTGTGATTCGAGAAATTAGATTCGTGTTCAAAGGAGAAGAAATATGAAATACTTTTAAAGTTTACGTAATTGTATCACATGAAACTCTAGGTAGTTGTATACATGCTACATAAGCAGTAGGAAGCGGCACCGTTTTAACTGGCCACAAAGAGACTCGGCAAACCTAATCACTAACAGAAAAGAGAGCACAAACAAAATAGACAATACATGTGGCGTCACAAGACAGCGACCCCTCCTCTTATACACACATCACCATACCCTAATCCATCAAAGATAACCCCCTCCACCACCACCACAGCGTGAAATAGAAACACTTTCCCTCAAAGCCAACAACAACAACAACAACAACAACAACAACAACAACAACAACAACCGTTTTATCTGTGCTTTAATTTGACACATTGTGCATCGATATTGCCAATAATCCAGACAATGGTTCGGTGAAACAGCCCAATCAGTTAGTGTCATTGCATCGTGTATGCAAAAATTGAAATTCTTCAGACCATTGACAAGTTAAATTCATCAGTTAGTAGGTTCCCCTCATGCTGCATTCACGATACTTGCCAATATACACCTGTGAATACAGGCCTTTAAAGCAGAGTGCCTGAGGAGTGTGTAACGAATCTGCTACAATGAACACAAAACCAGTTACTCAATACAGCACACGGCTGCCACCCTGGGACATCGGTAAACCTCTCCTCGTAAGAGTGAAGAAGTGTAAATTGTTCTGTTGTTGACATGTTGTGTTTGGCCAGCGCCCTACGACCGCACTTTAGAGATAAAGTGACGGATGTAGTGGAGCAATAAAGGAACTGACTGAGAATGTGAAGGAGTCGATCAGCTCACCACCGCTTAAAGGAAACCAAAGTGGCGTGACCAAAAGATTAAGGAATGTATGAGTGAAGAAAATATATATGAGTAGAAATGTCTTGATTGAATTTTAAGGTGAGAGTCAATAAAGGACAGACAAATGAAAGGAGACATGAAAGAAAAATGTTATCTCCTTTGCATTTCAACATTAGACTCACCATTTTGCATTAAAGTTCCGGCAGTACAGACTGTTTACTGACCTTTACGTGTTGTTTCCTCGGCATAGACACGAACATCGCTTACTCTCCCTATAACTTGTACACTCGCCATCATTGTTTTATTTTTGCCAATGCGATAGATGTGTGTTGTTTGTGCCAGATTTCTGTATAAAATAACATCAAGAAGACTAAAACTTTCGTTCTAGTTGTGTCGTGTTCATTTTAGTTTGTATTTACTGGTTTAAATGAAGCTCCCATGGTGAAAGCTGCTAGTAGTTCGCCAAAACATAAACAGAAATTAAAAATATAGATCAAAGTATCGCAAGCACAGTACTTGAAAATGCATTTGTTCCCTTTGATTGATACGAATGCAAAAATCATACAAAATGTGTAGCAATCAATACTTTTTTGTTAGCATGAGCACAAAATTAATAGTTTTAAATTGTTCTTTTTGAAATGGTCCGTTCACTAGTAAGAAATTTATTTTGATCTCATTACGAGTCCTATTAGTTTAGAAGCTGTTGCTGATATTATTCATAGCAGTTTGAAAATATAGAAAATATTCTGTAAAAGTCGTTTGGCTGGAGATTTATATGCCAACCTGTAACAAAAAAAATCGCAGTGAATCCTAAACCTTCCCTAATTACATAAATCACTGGACCTGCTCACTATAAACCAAAATAGTTTAAAATGTTTCCACGTGTCTCCCTTTTCACTTCCCAACGACAGGTACCTGTCACAGGATCAGTGACCAGTAGTAAAATAAGATCCATTCATTTCATTTTTAGATGTTATACCTCTCCACAGGTTCAAACGGACCAATTTTTTACCAAGCAACAAAGAGAGAAAGTATGTGTAATATAAACCATATTTAAGTATCTATACTGTGTATTCGATAAATGAAATGATTGTGTTCCTAAGAAATGATAATAGAAATTTTCTAAAGCTTTACAAATAGAAAGGAAGCATGAAACTTTGTTCACTCTGGCTACATCAAAATGTGGCTTTTTTTCTCTTTCCTCTACGTTTTAATCCAATGCTTAAAATAACTTCTTTTATTTCTATATCCGAAAGAACAATCGCAATAGCACTCACAGTTCAGCTCCCCAGTCAGTGACAAACAACTCATCTTGGTAGATATCCAGGCCCATAAAATTTGAGCCCTCCAGTTTAAAATAAACTTCAGAACGTTTGCTGTCCACATCCGTCCATCCTATCAGCTGTGTGGTTGAAGCTGCCCAGTAAAGTCTCCTCCCTTCACGTGCGCACATGGAACCACCCGTTCACACATTCAGAAATGCATTCGTTCATCACAGACATACGTATAAACACAAACACAGATAAGTATGAGGGAAATCAGGAATGGAAAGACAGAATATGTACACTTACATTTCAGTTTATGCAAAGAAAGGAAAGGTGAGGTACAAGCAGACAACAACAAATCATCGATACTGTTAGGAACATGGGGGTTGGGGTGGTAACCTCTGACTGTTGGTAGGCAGGGATTATCACCCTTACCCGTATAAGAGATAGAAAGCGTGGAAGTGAAGATATTTTAAGAAAACGAATGTGTGAGTGAGCGAAAGGTTCATTGAACCCCAGGTGTATGGGTTAATACTGAGTTAGATTATACCCTCGCCAGACTTCGAAGAAGAGAGACTGTAGCGAATTTTGAGTAGAGGAGATTTGGGCATTGGATTAATTCCTTGCCTAGTCTCGGAATTACCCAGGAGAGGAATTGCCTGGGAGAGGAATTATAGATGAGAAGGAATTACCCAGGAGAAGATATAGCTGAAAGAAGGAATTCCCTAGGAGGAGGAATTGCCTGGAAGAGGAATTACCTAAGAGGAAGGAAGTAACTAAGAGGAAGGACGTTTGGAGTAGGATCGTCAGCAGCTTGGTGCATATGTCTAGTCAACACCAGCTGTGCCTGGTTATTGTGGTTATTGAAGTTGTGTCATCATCAGCCGGGTATGTCTTCCTAGTCATAGACGTTAGACAGAGTATAACGTCTATGGCCTAGTCAGCAGCTACTGTTCGGAAGTTATTCGAGGAAGATTTCTCAAGGACACTTATTCGAGGAAGTGTAGTTGTGTGTTTAAGTGTGAAAGTCTGTGGGACTTCATCCAAACAGTGAGTTGAACTATTTGTTAAACTATTAGAGAAACATTTGTCTAATGAAAAGGACTGTCAGAGTTTGAAAGTCATTCATGACATTAATATGATGTTTATGGTTTATAGTCATGTTTGTGTATTGAGGTCGAGTTGTGTAAACTTAGTTGCCCCCGTACAATAAGTACACGCCCCCCCCCCAAATTATAGAGGGAAAAGCCCACGTACAAATCTTTGTACTTTGTTGTTAGAGAGAACACAAGTGTGGGACTAATGTGTGCTGATAGTGACTTGTGTGTGTACCCGTTTCTAACAGATACACATGTTACAAGCGAAAAGCCTACTTTTACCTGTAAATAAGTTGTTAAAGCAGGTAAGCAAAATCAAATAAATTATGATGGTGAATATAGAAAGAACAAATCTTAGTAAGTTCACATACAAATAAACAATAAGTGCAAGAAACAAACATCTTACCTACAGTGTCCAAAGCAAGACCATTGGGACCTTTAAGATGCCTGGATGCAGAAATCAGTGTCTGACGGTCCGAGCCGTCATAGTTACACCTCTCTATTTTATCCCTGCTGTAGTCACTCCAATAGATGACACTGTGGTTTGTGGGAATAATGGGAGAGTGAAACTAAATTACATTTATATTAGGTCTCAATGTCTTTGATTGCAGCTCTCACATTTGAACACGAGGATTTCAAATTTTTTTTCTACTTTCATTTATTTGTTATTTTCTCCCTTTACACCTTGGGTTTTTTTGCTTTTTCCCTCTTTATTTCCGAAGTCCCAAGTCTATCATCTTTATTAGCATGTAAATCTCTCTTCTGTATGCATTTGATAAACAAATTCTGTAACATTTAATTTATTGTTAAGCATCAGAAACGTATTAAAATTACTTAGCTCAATTTGGTCATCATCATTTACAAATCGAATTATAGTCACCCATTGTCTTTGTCGAGTTCGATGTCCACAGGCTGACTAATATCAGAATCGACAACAATATGATGACTGTTGGTGTCCAGCGATATCATTCCAATGACATTGTTGCCGTCGTCAGCGTAGAATAGTAGCCTCGACACAGAGTCCAGAGAAAGGCCCCATAGGTAACCTCCTGAAAGACAGTTAATAAATGAGTATTTATGATATAGATGTCTGTTACCCGTGTGTGTCCTGTTGATTAGCGCGTTTGCTATGAAACTTGCTCTCTTCTATATTGTTTAATATTGCCATGTGGTACATTGTGGACAACTTTGCTGATCACCTGACTACTACCACAGTTTTGCCATCTTGTATTTGTTGTTCTTAATAATCTGTATGTCAGCAGCAAAGATGTAAAGCTCTTTTGGGAAACTGCTTCACAAACTTTATTGATCTGTAATGCAACTTCTGTGTCATTCATCGTTGTAGGAGCTGAAGTATGAGCATATCATCGGCAGTCTCGTCTGCTCTCCCGTTGGAACATGCATAACTACTTGAAGTCTTGAGATTGTGCACACGATAATTTCTCTGTAGTTTTGTTATTCCATGGGTTACATCATGTCAGGGACGTGTGTTGTTTACATGTATTGTGTCAGGGACGAGAGTAGTTTCCCTTGGTCACGTGGATAGCGAGTGAGTCTGAGAGAGGTGACCGTGCCCGTGTTAAAATGAAATTCTTGTGCAAACCAGACAAAAGTAGTGAGTAAAGTTCACCCCAAGCTTAGGCTTCGAGAACAGTGTATGAGCATTCCCAACGAAACCGCCTAGTCGGATGGTCTTGCTGTACGTGTGGTTACAGGGACCGGGAATGAGAGGTTTAAGTTCCTTGCCTAGTCAAGGTAACAGATTAATTGTTGCAGAAGTTGTGAATTTTGATTGAAGATGTAAAGAGATGTGTTTCTAAAAGATTTATATAAATGATTTAATTTTCTAGAGTAAATATATTTTTCACTTAAAGTTTTGGCACAATATGTAGTAGGATATAAATTCAGTACATTAATTAACCACCGAGTTACAGGAACTTATGCTGAGAGGAACTTATGATGAGGATTCCCAAGGAAACCGCCAAGTCGGATGGTCTTGCTGTACGTGTGGTTACAGGGACCGGGAATGAGAACTTATGATGAGAGAACTTACGGAGACCAGGAATAGTGGAGCGAGTTGCTTGCCAAGACAAGGAACGTATGAGAGAACTCCTGAGAGAACCTACGGGGGGGAGAGAGATAACCTCTGCGAGAACTTATGAGGGAGAGAACTTAGAAGGAATCCAACGGCAGAGTGAGCTGGTGAAGGATCCATTGGGAGTGTGTGTTCTCAAGTGGATAGCCTCGTGTGAGCTGGCTACGGAGATTCCACTGGAATATGTGCTTTCATGTGTAAGTCAACCTGTACGCTCGCCGTGGACTGCGAGGGAGCACCGAGATTCTATTGGAATAGGTGTTGTGTGTGTAAGTGAGTCTGTACGTTCGCCGTGGACTGTGAAGGAGCGTTCGTGCCCCAGAGATCGGACTATTATGTAGCGGAAGAGACGTGAGTAAACAAGTAACAGTAAGTGTTTAATCTTTATATACAGTATCTGAGAAACTATGTGCGCTCGAGACTTACTTCCAGAGTGGCGCTTGGTATTGTTATCACACCGCGGGAATTGGACAGGCACGGTGGACTACCACCGTTGAGAGAGGACAGTGTGCCGAATGTCATGTGTATTGGATAGCTAGTGTATGTTTATGCTTTGTGGTTTTGTTTAATTTGTTTTCGGGTCTACCAGACCTTTTACCCACTTTCCCCGAGAGAGAGGATAGGTAAGGGCTTTTTTTTAGTAAAGTACACGAGAAGCCCATTGGCAGATCGCTGTGTTTTGTGTTGTGTGAACGCGCGTGACGTCAGTGTGTGACGTGGTTGTGACACATCAAACAAATTTTTTCCACATCGTTATGACTGCTAAACGATTTGTTCAATACCTCGTTCTCCTGGCGAACTTTGTTTTTAGGATTTTTGTCTTTTTGTTTGTAGCTGTTAAGTTTTTCTCTGTCAGTCTGGCTGCTGACATGGGCCTCTGTGTGTATTAGGCATGCTGTGTCTATTTTGTGTTTTTATTTTCATGTAGAAAAATAAGGTATATAAAATATATTTACTATTAAAAAAAGGTCTTAGATGTTTTATAATAGGTACAGACCAAATGACCACAGTGTGTCTAAGTGACTTTACCTTGACTAATGCTGCGAACCAGCCGAGCATCGCTGCCATCAAGGTTAGCGGATCGAATGGTCTTCTCCTCTGTATTTGACCAATAGACACGACCGTCTACTGGATCGTAGTCAATACCATATGGGTTGTGTAGGCCATTGGGACGGATTGTAACATTACTTCCCGTGTCGATGTCTATGCGATAGATGCCGTTATAAGATTCAGGGACAAGGAGAAACTTCTGTGGAATGATTGCTGTGGACAAGATGAAGTTTCTGACAGTATTCTCACCATAACTAGAGTAAGGCTTAACAGCTAACATGTAGCTAAAAGTATGTTATCTCAGATACTGTCTCAGCTACAATTTTTCTTATTCTAAAATAAAGTATAGGACGAAAACATAAACAGAAGAGAGAATGATTAAAAATTCAAATAATTGAAAAAAGAGATCAGACGAAAGAAGAATAGGTAAAAAGAAAGAGGTAGGAGGACAAGGAAAGAAAAAGAAAAATATATATATATAATGTTGATTGTTCGGACTGCTGAAATTTTGTGTGGTGTTCACTGACAGTATTTACTATAGATATATTCTCTGGTATTTACATTTATAAACCATTCAGTTTAAATTAGCTGCACAAGTGAAAAAGCTTTGCAGTATTTTGTGCTGAGGATTTTGTAAATAGAATAAGTCTGCATGCACGGTAAACTATAGGAGAGAGAGAGAGAATAGGTCAAAGAGACGCAAAGAAGGAGAAGGTTATTGAGTTAGTACAGGGAGAGATGAGGTTTAATTCCAAGGATTGCCGCCATATTCTACCAACGCCGTGATCTCGCTGACATTCTTTGGTTTCCGTGTTGTAAATTCTGTGTGTTGTGAGATTTTGATAACTTTTGCGCCTCACCACCCACCACAATATGTGCTATGCATTCTCCTTATTGTCTCAGCATCTCGACTAAGGTATAATCAGGTGTCAGTTCAAAGTAAAGTCTGTGAATCCAGTCGGTAAGGATTATCTACTTTGTACTCAAACATGTAAAATCCACATGCCTGTTGTTACCTGAACACAAACTCAACGGCGTGTGATTCAACGTACGACAATAAAACATTATTTAACATAAAAGTATTCAAATAGATACAAACAATTAAAGGACTCGTCAACAGGTAGTCACAGTGTTGTCCCTACTACACTATTCCAGTGCTCTTATCGTACTTACAACCACAAAGTCTCGCATGCATGTGTATCACCTTAGTTCTGTTGTCACCTCATGGCTTCAGACCTGGTCTCGAGGTACTAGTGAAATCGGCCTGACATGGGATGACATAGGGGAACATTTTCGTCATCCAACTAGCAAGTAGCAACACCGACTAGAGGCAAGCCTTCACTACTGAGCTTCTACCTCGCCTAGGTCACCTGGTGGCAGTGACTAATCCCCCTAGACGGTATCAACCTTCTAGGTTCTGGAAGACAGGTGTGTGAGACAGGTGTCACCCTCTCCATAGACGTCATTTACTCCTCTGCCGCTTAGCTACTATAACTACCTAAGACGGTTTACTTATACTCTCAACGGTTTTACCCCATGCAACACCTCAACGGTGGCACGTACACCCCGCTTTCCTGCATAAGGTCTATCAGGTTTGTCAGAAAGCTACCCTAGATCCTAAGTAGGGCGATTATTACTTATGTGTCGTGGTTACCACATGACAAAGACTGCATTATATTATCTTGAAATTAGCATAGATATTTTATTTACTTTTTTAAACCATGTGGTGTCATTGTGCCAATAACTAAGAGCGTACTCCAACAGGATTGTAACGATTCGCGATTCAAAGCGAATGTTGTTTCTTGTTTCCAGCTGTTTATTGTCTCAGGCCATAGGTTTGAGCTATGATGCCAGGGGAGAGCAGTCTCGTGAAAGCCGACGCAATCTCCAGGTGAATTATTTGACGTCATTCAATGGGTTTTCACGAAAAGTTGACGAGGTTTAACCACGGTGACTACAATCAATTGAGGTGGGAGCCATGCCGACTACACGGTACAGAAATTGGGATTGGTTGGCATGGACTCCACGAGGGGTTCCTAAGCGGTCGTCCTAGTTACCGAGTAGCTTTGTGTTGTATTGGACAAAACAGGAGTAGGGGGAAAATAATTTAGGCGAACTAACGTTTCCCAGAACAGCCAGAGCTGAGCTACATGAGGAGAAAGACCTCCGACGCATTGACTTACAATTACAATTACAATTACAATTCTTTATTAACGAGGGGTAAAATAAGCAGCTGAGCGCTTTTTTCCATTTAGCCCTCGCCCTTTACAGAGAACAAAATTAACTAAATAAATGAATTAATTAAGCATTATAGAAAAAATTGAATAAACATAAAGAAGGGTGGATATTTACAAGGTGATGGTTAAGAATATATATTTACAAGGTCACCTGGAATTAAAGGAATCTCTAGAGGCCTCATTTTGTAAGTGTTTAAATAGGTGGCGTCGAAAGCAGTTCAGGGAGTGCAACACCACAATCTACTGAAAAGTAGAGTAGGATACAAATAATGGTTGCTGTGGTAACGTAAAGTCTTACTTGTGACGCCCCCCCCCCCCAGGTTAAAGAAGGTATCTCCGAGCGACCGTTAGCCAGGTAACTTCACTAATACAGGTATGAGATATGAGAAAAGTTTTAAACAAAAAGACCAACTTCGTGCCCCTAGTCAGCATGTCACACCCCAAAGGCTCAGAATCGTGGTGGTGGGTGTTTGGGCCTGGCAGATGCCATGTAGTACTAAAGAGTTTAGCTGTTGTTGTTGTTCTTTTGTGGTGTTTTGTTTCGTTTGAGTGTTTCTATGGGTTAAAGGGATTCTAAAGGCAAAATAAAACTGCTTAGAATGGCGTAAAGAGTAGGATAAATTTGAATCTCGTCTATTTTATATGTGTGTAATGTTGAAAAACGTTGAAGGTTTTTAGAGAATGTTTGTGTTTAATAAGAGAATTACACGGACTCTTTTTTGCTTCCAAACGAAGTCTCGTTCTCGTCACGTGACCATGACTGTGTGGTTTCCATAGTGTCAGAACCATGCCTCGAGAGATGTGCTGCTACCCGATTGCACGAAAAGATGGAAAAGATTCACAAAATTTTCTTTTCATCAGTTTCCCGAGACAGTCTTACAACTTGACACACTTGCAGATCGTCATAAATAAACTGGACGTCAATCTTCGCATGATACAGACACTTCCTGTCAGAGACTGACGTCATAAGGAGACTGACGTCACAAGAAGACTCTGACTCACAATTAAGAACTTTGCCTGCGTACCGCAACGCGGGGCGCACGCGTGCGCCGCGGGCGCTATGACGGGCGGGCCGTATCGCAGGGAAATTTGAGTGAGCGCCGCGGCGCACCGTATAGCTTTAGAGGTACTACGCCACGGGCGCAAAGATGGCCGCCATGGTTGTCGAGTTTAGGCGTGTCGATGATATCTACGGTGGATTTCTAATAAATAAGTATTTTGCAATGTTTTGGGAGATAGATATATAGGGGGGGGGGCGACGACAGAAGTGTATTAAAAGTTCGAGATTTCATAGTCAAGTCTTTCTAGAGATGGTAGATGAATTTGCCTTAGAGACGAAGGATTTGCGGTCAAACTCCGATCGGACATAATCAACAATTGAAAGTTGATTTATCACTCGTCGTTTGTGTTTACGTGATATACTTGACTACCGCATTGCTCTTTCCACATAATCTTTAATTCTTATGGACTTTTTTTCCTCTTTTAGTTCCAAATGAATGCACTAGAAGTTTATTGTTTGGCGCTGCAATAGATTGCTTCTATTAATTCGTCGTCGTTGTCAAATAGATCCATCAACAAAATTATATTCTCGACTTCGCTGTCAGCCGCCATTTTAACAGGCGCCCACGGTGGGCGAAGGGTATCACAAGCTCTTTAGGGCGTGAGTGAGCGCCCGCGGGCATCCGCGGTGAGCGCCCGCGTTACGGTACGCAGGGCTGCTTTACCATCTCGTGAAGCTATCGATTTTACTCGGCGGAAGGACACAAGGGTCGATTTCACTGGATTTTTTCAATTTTTATAAACATCGGCAACCGACATAGCGCTAATAAGTGGTAATTAAGTGAAAAACGAATCCTTTATTTCTCCTGTGTTGCTCTCGTGCTCTGTAATTGTAACTAAATATAGTTTTGAAACGTTTGACCGTCGCCAGAGCCTTATCACAAGCCTTGAGTATCCCTTTAAGTGAATGTGTGTGTGTGTGTGGAAAATATATGTTTGAATTCTGGAATATTAGTCCCCGATGACTCTTTGTACTGTGTAACAACAAAATCAGTGTCTAAAATTAAGAGTATTAATCCCTAGTCATCAGTGAAAGTGACGACGGCTAGGTTAAGGCAGTTGACCCACTGGTACGTATGATTTTTCCCTTTTCTAAAACATTATATAAATTACTAAAAGAGGTATATATGATAATGATAGATCAAAATGTGTCGAAAAGGAACAATCAACCTGAAACTTGCTTGAGAATTCACTTTTATTGTAATCCATACACAATCGGGTATATGAAGTTAAGTTTTTTTTTAATTCCGGCACATGCTTACACAGGTTATGTCATCTAACAAGAAGTTAGACTTTCAGGAACCAGAGTTTGATGTTTGAGAACCAAAACCAAGTGCACACACATTGTTCTTGTCCATAGAAATTCACACATGATGCAATAATAAGATGCCAGAATTCTGAAAATCCGAGTCACATAATTCTCGTGTATCGTCTTGCCATTTTTCCAGTGGAAAAGAACGGGTACTCTGGGAAACTAACGATATTTCCGTTCAAACTGTGTTCAGAAATACCTAAGATATCGTAATTGATCAATTAATTTACTAAATAAAGCGCTTTAAACGTCTAAAAATTGCAACAACGCTTGGGATAAATCTGTCCTCTACGAGCCAGGTGTTTGTGCTCGGGGTGGGACAGAGGAGAACTTCGCAAGAGGCTAAGCGTTGGTCTCGGCAGACAGACACACGAATTACGACTCGTGCACACGAATTACCATTGCTGTGTCCTCTACATGTCCTTGACACATACCAGACAAGTGTACGCATCAAGAGAAAAAAGAAACTAAAAATTAAAAGAACATACTTGTAGCGATTTAGAAATTGCAGTTTACCTGATGAGTAAGTTGCATTGAAGCCAGTGCCTGACTGTGAGCCAGACTGGAATCTGATCCACATGGTGTTAGACGTGGACCTCACTCTGTCCGGAACACTCGTGTTACAGAAGATACCCATAGACGGTGACAGCTCGGAACTTCCATCCCGGATCTTAGCATGTAAGCATAAAGTCGTTAAAGATAAACAAAAAATATGATAATGACTGATAAAGTTCAAAAACGTTTTGGGTTTTTTATCTTACCAGAAAGAAACCTGCATACCCACCCAGTCACCTTTAATTTCCTACAAGCATCTAGTTGTACAAGACATATCAAATACTATATATATATTCAGGGCTTCTGCTAAGGCTAAATTCTTTGGGGTCCCAGGGACTCCTTTTTCAGATTTCTAAGGGGTCCCAGGCTAACTTTAAAGGGTCCCTTTACAATATGAAAGAAATCAACAAATCAACATACTTTGTTCAACTGCCTTTCAGGCACATAAAACATTGTAATGTCTAGTCAGAAACGGCGAGATTTCTGTCATGAAGTCTGTGCAAGTATCTGTGATGAGCTTATGCCCACTGTATTTGGGGTGCTCACTTTCTTTCCGTTTCTGAGACGATGATTTTAACCACGCTGTCAACGACATCTTGGAAATAGGTTAATGGAACTCTTCCCGGTAAGGGAAAAAAACTCAGTGCAAAGGGAAGTTACTCTCACCCTGTAGCAGACGACAAAAATAGATTGGGCTTCGATGTCAGACACTACAGTTACCCAATTTTGTATCTGTTCTTCGCCCAAATTTGAATGGTCCCCTTGGACCCCATTGACGAAAATTGAAGGGGTCCTCCAAACTTTTTTTAATGCGTACTGTACGCAATTTTTTTGCGTAAACAGAAGCCCTGTTATATATATATATATATGTAAAATGAATCACTAGTTAAAATTATATTTATCCTGCATTTCCATGCTAATTGTATTTTGTTCTGACTGCTGTCGATGCCTGTCACTAAAGTGAAGACCATACTGTAAACATGAGTACGAGGGTAGTTCAGAAGGTTCTAAGCCTCATCCAGAAGGACTTGCAGAAACAAGACACTTGTTCACAATTTTTCAAGTTGACATTCCCTTGACATCAATGCACGTCCCAGCGATGCTCAGGCATTGCAATGCCATCAGGGAAAAAGGTGGCCTCCTAGACCAGGGATGGCGAACCTTTTTCAGTCCGAGTGCCAATTATTTCAATTTCAAAGCAATAAAAATTGCTGCGTGCCAAGTCGGTCTACTTAATGAAGCCGCTATAGAATCGAAGTGCTACAGCCAGTAAAAGTAATATGAAAAAATTATGTGGAATATGATCCAACATCACTTCTTTAATATTATTTAGTTTTCTGAAAAAAATTGAAGGCTATTACTTATGATAATTTAAAAATTTTTTAAAATCCATCAGCGTCGTCGCGTGCCGCACAAAATCGTTTCGCGTGCCACCTTGGGCACGCTTGCCATAGGTTCGCCATCCCTGTCCTAGACCATCAAAACTCCTTAAAACATGTGACATCATTGTTTCCAAACTGGCTACAACGTGGTTGGGATTTAAGTTTAGCAAACAGGTAAAAGTGGGATGTGACTGTGTCTGGTGAGTTAGGGGGATAAGTAGCAATTCAAAGCGACCGTTTGCTGATTCAGCTACTGCAATGTGAGCAGAGTGAACGGGTGCGTTATACAGGCCTGCCCTCAGGTTTTTCTCCTTCCGGTTAGTCTATCATGATTGCGCCTTCAGAATAATAATAATAAAAACAGAAGCCATCACCTTACGAAAAGACGCTGCCTGCTTGAATTTGTTTGGGGGTGGAGAACCAGTGTTTCCACTGTATGCTTCGAATCTTTGATTCAGGTTTAAAGTGATGAACTCAGGTTTCATTTTGAGTTACTGATTTACGGTCGAAATTCTCAGAGTCACCATGCAAGAGAGTAAGAAGTGTCCCGTGAATGTCAACCCTTTGTAACTTCTGCTCTGACCTCAACATTCTCGGGACTCATCTTATAGACAGCTTGCTCATCCCCTTGAACTCAATTTAAAGCAGGGGTCTCAAACTCATATTAGCATGTGGGCCGCAGTGGAAAGTAACAGCCAGTCAGCGGGCCGCACCACGAAAAGAAAATGTTTTTTCATTAAATTTTACGAACACTACTGTCACTGCAGTTAAATGCTAAAATAAAGTTTTTATAATTATTAATTACATTTAGTGTAGTTTATTACATGCACAGGCAGTTTAGTTTATTAAAATAAGTTGACGTTGTCTCTGTCACTAATAACGGGGGTAATTTTCACTGCGGGAGTTAATCACCAAGCACAACATACATATACACCGCGGACGTGGCCGTGGGCAGCACAAAAATGTTTCGCGGGCCGCATTCGGCCCGCGGGCCGCGTGTTTGAGACCCCTGATTTAAAGAGTGTGGACTGAACCAGAAGTAATGGACTTAGCTACCTGCTGGACAGTAGGATGTCTGCCATTCAAAACCATACGCTGAATGACATCAACTTGATCATCAGGGATTGAGCTTTTTGGACGACCTGACTGAGGGCTATCTTCTGTGCTCACCCTGCCCACTTGAATTCAGCAGCTTACTTCTTCCCAGTTGCATAGGAAGGGGAATCCACAGTAAGTGTCTGTACCCTGTCCTCATGAATTTTGTTTTGTGTAATACCTTTCTTTTACAGACATTTTCTGACTGCTCGGGCTTCTGTTTTGTTCATTTTTAGATTTGCTGTACCACCTTTCACCTTTGTATTTGCCCGACGTGCACAAAAACATAAATCGAACTTTGCATTAGTTTTTTCTAGTTTAAAAAGAAGTGGTAGTGTGCTACCACTACAAGAATATTCAGCTATGGTTCTTCTTTGTGGGTGAGGCTTAGAACTTTTTGAACGACTCTCGTAATTCGTTGGGAAAGGAGGTGCTAAAGGTCACTTTTCTCGCGGCCAGCAGTTTGTAATTTTTGATTGCTAGGTATTTCCATTACTCGCTCTAGTTATTTTTTTTATCTTCCTTTGATTCTTGACTATTCCAACCAAATTTCATTTTACCTCTGTCTCTTTTTAGTCCCTAACAAAGTATAAAAACACCAAATGAAATTCTTGCCTATATAAATCTTCCAAATCAGTGTCAGAATAATACATGATGTATTTTAAAATGCAGGAAAACACGGCCTTCAAATAAAGGCAAAGAAACAATCACAAACCTCCAAAGAGTCAAATTCGCAGTCATCGGTTGCAGTCTCAATTTCAAATGTAACAAATGTCAAGGTGATACGATGGCCCTGTGTTGTGTTGATGATGTAGGTACAGTCTTCATCAGGCGGGTACTGACTGGGGTACAGCGGGGACGAGATGGAGCCACTGGGTGAGGTGTACACACCACAGGCTACAAATTAAACAAAGTTGTTGGGACACAACACGTCAAGACTAACATGTAGGACTCCATCATAATTAACATTTGGTCTCATAACGATGCCCACACAATATTCTGGTAATACGACGGCTTGAAAAGATCTCTAACAGCAGCCTGGGGAAAAGAACCAACCAGAATGCCACTCGCCAAGAGTTAAAAAAGTGCAAATGGGGCTGGATAGGACACACCCTGCGCAAACCAGATGACATCATTGCCAAGCAGACACTTGACTGGAACCCTCAGGGGAAGAGGAGAGCTGGAGACCAAAAAAGACTTGGAAAACTGAAGGGGGCAGCCCTCAACCGGGTCTGCTAAAGAGGTGTTGTTGCGGCCCTATACTGCTGGTAGAGTGACAAGGACCAACCGAAACAACAAAACTAGAAGCAATTTTACATTTTGTCACATTTATGTTAAGCACATAAAAATTCGTAAGAAATGACTAATTTTAATTCAGTAACATAACTTTTGTAAAACATGTTGACCGGTGAATTTTCAACCAAACTATTCCTACCCCTCAGTGTGACCACCTCGTGATCTTACCTCGTGTTTTCTGTACGTGGTGCTGAATCAAGAGTGTAAATAAACACACGAATAGCTGCATAGTCATCGTGATCACTGAAAAAAGAACCAGACATGAAAAACATAAGCTTTTTGAAATAAGATCAGCCAATAAATGATACATAATATCAACGAAAATGTGAAAAGTTAAAACAGATTAGAAGATTAACAGCTATACTAGTCCACCTAGTGACTTCTTAGAAAAAAATTATGTATTTTCTAGATGAAGGATTGCTGAGTGTTAGGTCACTTTGTTTATATTATTAAAAACTTGTTAAAGATTCATTACAATGTTTTCGCAGCAAAGGGAGATATTTAAAGGTAAAACATAAAACCTGCTATCTAGGTTATGGCACGTGGCAGAAAAATACCAAGTATCTTAACCTTTTTTGACAAATCCAACTCAACAGTTGGGTGGACAGGTAACGTTTTCTGGCCTCATATTTAACAGCCCTGTGCACTATCCATACCACTCTAAATATTTCCAAAAAAGGACAAACGTTTGTGGCAATACCAACTTTACTGCACCAGTTAGATCATGCAGGAATAAACAAAATCCAATTATTTTCTTCACTTGCGCATGCAAACACACACACATATAAACTGATGAAGTGTTGCATTTCTACAAACGCCTTTACAATAATTTGCTTTATTTATAAACATTCTTCCAGTAATAACAGAGTTAATAAATCAACAAAATATAGGATGTAACTGTCTTAATCACTGCTGATCAACTCGACCCCTACCAGTTTGCGTATAAAGCGAAAAGAAGAGTGGATGACAACTGTCTGACTCTCTACCACCTGGTAGCAAGCCACTTGGATGGCACTGGTACATACGCCTGTATTCTATTCACGGACTTTTCATCTGCATTTAATGTCATTCAGCCACACTTACTTTTACAACGTCTCCTAGCACTCAACGTTAACTCAACCCTAGTGCTCTGGATGAGGGAGTTTCTCCGGGACCAGCCACAAAGGGTCAGCTTGGGAGGCACAATCTCGAACACTCTGATCATAAATACCGGAGCCCCACAGGGTTGTGTTTTGTCCCCGATATCGTTCTCTATTTATACTAGTGAAGTCAGGACGGAATTCTCAAATTATTTCCTATCACTGATGAAGTTTGCAGACGATATGGCATTGGTTGCTAGGCTCAAGGATGAGGAGTCACTGGCAAGCTATTTCCTCCAGGTTCAGAAATTACACTCATGGTTTGAAGAAAACTTCCTGGTGCTCAGTGTCTCCAAAACTAAGGAAGTAGTCCTTGACAGAAGAAAATATCAACTCTTCCACACCCCCATAATTATTGATAATGAGGTAATAGAACAGGTTCAAAGTTTTAGGTACCTCGGCACAGTGCTAGACAACAAACTGTTCTTTCAGGAAAACACCAGAGTTGTTTCCAGGAATGGACATCAGCGCCTGTTCCTCCTGAGGCAATTGCGGAATTTTGTTGTCAGTAGCCCTGTCCTCGAGTTAGTATATCGCAGCCTCATTGAGAGCATCATACCATTCAATTTGTCAATGTGGTTTGGCGTTCTCTCTGTCAAAGATAAAGCTTGTTTGACGAGGGTGTTCAAGAGTGCCAATAAGATCATTGGTTGTCGACAAAGACCTTTAGGTGAGCTACACATCAGGGCTGTGAGGTTAAAAGCGGTCAGCATCATCACAGACCCTTCTCACCCTCTACATCGCCATTTTCAAATGCTACCCTCCGGCCGTAGATGGAAGCAAGTGGTCGCCAAGAAGAGTGCCTTTGACAAGTCACTTTGCCGACCGCAATAGCACTCTTAAACAGCTCTCCCAAATGTACCTAGTCTGAATGTTTGTGTGTGTGTGTGTGTAAGAGAGGAAGAGGAAGTGTATCTGACAAGTGTCATATGAGTGAGAGGTAAGCATGAGTACAACTGCGGAGTATATGAGGTGTAATAGTAATCTCTTCAGTTTATTATGTATATTTTTCTCAGTTGACTGTGGGAGCTCCCAGCAACATAGGGACAATTTCTATCTCTGTTACGACCAGACATAGATAATAAAGATGTATTGTATTGTATTGTATTGTAATACAAGTCATAATTAAAGTGTATCCGGTTCAAGTTGTGTGTGGGCTTGACCGACCTTCCTGACCTGGGTTCTTCAATTGTTTCTTCAGTGCTAAAGTTCGTGTATTTTGTCTTGTTTCTCCGTGTTACTATTCTTCGCCACGAAATAACCTACACACCGGTACCTTTGGCTACTGACCTCGACCCTACATCACCGATATTTTCTCATATCTCTGTGAACCTTGCAATCTGCCATCTTGTTGGACTCACTCATTGTCACCTGACTGTAATGGTACGGACGGTCCGACCAACACACTCACAGCCGAAAATTTCGCGTTCTTTCTACAATAAAACAAAACGATTGTCTGAGGCTGTCAACGCATGTCATGTTCCTTTGCCATGGTTACAGGACTTCATAACACAGCAGCGCAGTAACACATTGTAACATAGACACCTTGGCACTGGGTTCTGACAGAAACATAAACCTCAAAAATCCAACATCTTTTAACTCTTAAGTTATAGAAATCCGTCTCGAATTATTCTGTTTCATAACATAAAGTTCAATCAGTCTTCAAGATCTGGTCCTGGGTATAAATCTTAACCGTACTCACACTCATAGTCACACGCTCTCTAATCAGGCTCACGGTCTCTCTTTAAGATATCAGTTTTCGATGACGATACTTCCAGTTTCAAACTACCTGATAGTTGTCGTCCTTCCCGTGGATATCAAACTTAATTCCCGTTAAGACTAAAAACACATAATTCAGGTTCGTGAATCCTTCTCCAAAGGGAAAAAACTCTTAATCGCTCTGATAAACACAGCGACTGACGATACACACAATGCCGAAGCGACTTGGCCATTTCCCCGAGAGTCTGACGATGGGGTCAGTCGAGGTACCGCTGCAGTGACGTCACGGGGCGGATGGTGCTTCACTTGCCGGTTAGCGATTTCTTGCAGGGTGAATGGTTATTTGATGTCATAATGTTGTTTAAGTTCTGTTGTGTGCTGGATCACAAGGAGAATGGAGAATAAAGTCCCGGGAGAATATTCATCCGTGTCTGTAGGCTCCAATTAGACCAGATCCCCCCACCCACGTCCCATCCCCATCCAAAAAAAAAAAAAAAAAACCCAACTGTAACTCGATTGTGCACTGTACTCATATTTCTCTATTCATAAAACTTTCTCTTATACTTTAGTATTACAAAATTTTGAGACACACGTAAGTACACATGAATACACATTTTGATATGGCAATAGCAACATTATATCATATCTTGTCTTGGCGAAGTTAACCCACAGGGGTCAATCCGCTGTTGCCATGCAATATTACATCAATCGCAGCTATAGGTCAAATGTAGATGCCCGGACTCAATCTCGTGTTTCCCCTTTAGTATTCCGGGCCTGACTTAAGTTTCTATCCAGTTCCTGCATAAAATCTATTTATAGGCGATATTCAAAACATTATCCACTTGCAGTTAACCATTTCAGTTATACCCCGCACATTCTTGCACTCACTTTCCCTATTATTCAAGCTGAAGCACTGAAGACACAATGAAGTACCGAGGTCAGGCAGGACAATCCGCACACAACCGTCATCGGGAAGATGTAGCAGAAGTTGAAACAATTAGACAAGTAATGTGACACAGGATACACGATGTGAGGTCTTATTAGTAAAGATGTTAAGAACCTGGTGTTGAATGTTCATAGTTCAAGAGGTCAGCATGAAGTCATTCATTGTTATCATGAACTAATATCCCTGAACTTCTTGCAGACTATTTTTTCCAGTCAGCAACTAGAACTGGGGTGGGCAATTAATTTTCCCAAGGGGCCGCATGAGAAATTGGGATGGTTTTAGAGAGCCGGACTAATATAGTTAACTCAGTTTTACCCAATACTGCATATTTAGTATATATACTGGCCGGCAGGCCAGCGGGCGGGCCGGTCAGAGACAGGAGGCGGGCCGGATGCGGCCCGCGGGCCGCCCCTTGCCCAGGTCTGTACTAGAAGGAGGCAGGTCGGTACAAAGTAAGCTTCCGGTTTAGCAACCGTGGTTTAGCGAATAACTTCAATGTCCATGTCAGCAAAGTCTGCAAGAATAAAAACAATAAAGAAACACACAAAAGGTGGTTTATACAGCTGCTTGGTAGAATGCAATTGTGCGAGTATCAAATCTTTCGGGGTAAGTTTTATGTTTTGGGGGTTCGCTTCCGCGGGCAGGTACATCGACAGAGCGAGACAAGTGGCGAGCGGCTCTCATTACTGCTACAGGCCGTTCAGACAAAAGGTTCAATCCATTGAGAGCCAAGAGTTGTTCAAGGCACTTCGGAGAAGAGTGAATAAAAAAAAAAGAGTACTGAACTTATTGTTGGCTCACTGACCTTACTATCCTCTGTACTGTACATGTTTTAGTTCGCGACTATAAGACTTAGAAAATTCTCACATAGCCGAAGATATGCCCATAAAAACAAATTTACTTATTAACAATCACACCATTCATTAAATTACTTGAGAAGTGTATTGATTAAATATTCTTCTTATTGTTTAAAACCTCGTTGTGTATGAATAGACCAAGATCACATCAGTGCTCTCAGTTCACACACCACGACGACGACCACCACCACCCCCGTCTGTCCGACAGAGATGATTTAAGCCGTTATTTAGATTTTAGCTCTACACCTGGCAGTGAGGACATAACTCTGATTACCTCCCTGCAGCTGCCTCAGAAAGATTTGATGCTGTGCTGTCACAGCAAGCTTCTCGTGCAATACAGGCCAGTCTGACATGTCTGACATCAGGCCAGTCTGACATGACTAACATCAGGCAAGTCGGACGTGACTGACATCAGGTATCTGCAGGAAGCTCAGCTTACAATGACTGTTAGTGTGTTGCTCTCACAACAGTTGTATTAATGTAACGATATTTCTATCTCGGGCCAGTGTACCAAACATTGCGAGATTGTCTTCCATACAAATGTCATAGTAACTGATCCAGCTCTGGTTTGGGATTGAATAGATCTGCTTGGTAGGGGCGACACTCATTCACTGAAGGAAGGTGATTTTGTCAGCCAGAGAGACCTGGTTGGCCTCACATGTAGTCTGTTTCTGATATATTCTCTAGATCATACGAGTGTAAAACTAACGGTTACATCGCCATTTGTAATGGTCGCGGTTTGGCAAGAGAAAAATTCTCCCGTACAGGGACACTCACACACAGGAATACGATAGCCCACACAGCCAGACGTATTGCAGTAACACTTAAGTCCATTCATACACGAGCTGAAGGAAGCGAAATTCCCGTAGAAATTTAAAACAAGTCAAAAACGTACAGGACGAAAGTGAGTCGGGGTCAAGCCACAGAGTAGCGCCCCCTATCAAAGTTTATCGAAGATTCCGTGTAATGAAAAGGCTACACATAGCATTTGTTGAGTGTGCTTCACCTTCTATTGTCTTTCATTTATCATCACTGGTCATCTCAGAGTGAGAATTACCTCGGACGTAATGTTGCGCGTGACAAGTGCACACATTATATTGTCTGTATATCGACCTTTGCTGTCAGTGACGATTTTTTAACAGGACTACCACTATCTTGAATAAGTAACAATCACCATACTGAGAGCACAATCAAATACCAAATAGCAAAACTAAATATAGAAGACAATCCAAGCCACGTTACCCATACAAGCGAATTTTATAGAAAAGTGAGAGACTGAGGTGAAGCATATATAGCAACACTTCAGTGATTGTACATCTCTGTGTAGCTGTGCGTTTCATATAATTTATCATTTCATAAGAAACATTTCAGACTAGTGAAGAAAATACTTTTGTGCTCTAAATAGGAAAAAAAATGGCTAATAGTGCAACAAATTAATGCACTTAAAGTAATTATATTGTTGGCATAAAAAGTCTCATTAAATTCCATATTCCATTGATGATGATGGAGGATGGATGATGGAGGATGGATGATGAGGACGCAGCACACTTACCACGAGATGCGATTTCCAAGACTTGCTTAGATAATCTTTTGCCAAGAGCTTCCTCGTGAAGACGCCCAGACGTGGTGCGCTGTGGACATTTATAAAGTACAAAGACATCACTTCCTAGTCTGACGAGCCACAGGCGATCTATTGGTTGAACATGTTGTGTACTCTAACGTCTTGGCCACCTCACAGACATTTGATTGGTTGAACATACAAGGAAGTCAGCTTAAGACAGAGTTACCAGCACAGTCATTTTCTTTAAATACACAGTGAAAAACAATCACAGCGGCCATCATTATTCATCATCGGAGAAATGTGTAGGAAAAAAGTTTGCCTCGCTATCTACTATTCTTTTCGAAAACACTTTTGGTCTCCCAACTCTTCTCTCCCCCTGAGGGTTTCAGCAAATGCCTGTCTGGTAAGGGTGTCAGGGTTAGGATTGTTGGCTAGTGACATTCTTGTGGGTTTTTTCCCCATGGGCTGCTGTTGGAGGTCTTTTCAGGCCATCTTATTGCCAGAATATGGTGCATGCATCGGTTGGTAAAGGTCTGGAGCTTGTTGTTGATGGTGTTTGTCACTCTCCAGGTTTCAGAACCACACAGTAGGACTGCCTTCACATTGGTGTTGAAGATGCGGGTTTTATTGCTGAAGGATAATGCTCGGGATTTCCAGATGGGGCGTAGGCTGTTGAAAGCATGCCTCGCCTTGTTGATGTTGATTTTAATGTCATCATCCGCTCCACCGTCCTTGTTGATAATACTCCCCAGATACACGAAGCGATCTGCTTGCAGAATGTTCTCTCCTTGAATATGGATTGGGAGTTTCTGCTTGTAATTGATTCTCATCTTTTCGGTCTTCTTTCACGGCCCCTTATGGCCAGTCTTCTTGCCTTGAGCTTACAACTCACTCATGTAAAAACAAAAGCTGTTATAGAAACCGTAACAATACCACAACAAGAGCCTGGTCGGGAAGATTCCTCGCTAGAAGAGCTTATGACGTATGATGGTGAAAGCCTTAGGGAAGCCAGCTCGTCGACTCATCTTTTGACCACCAAGGCAAGAACCAGGATAGAGACCTGGAACATATAAGAACCCTCTATGAAAGTGGCAAGAGAAATGGACAAATACAACATCAGGGTTCTTGGGTTATGCGAAACCAAATGGAAGGAAAGTGGCCAGACTAGACTAACATCAGGAGTGTACGAACGTACACTTACCTTGCATATACACGGCGTATTACACACAACACACACAACGCTCGACGAGTCCCCGCAGATGACGATGAGGAAGAGATGTGTAGGAAAATCTAGTCGAAGAGGCACAAGCTGAGAGGAATGTCATTGAGAGAGTCATAAAGATGGCGGAGAAGAGCGTTGTGTGTTCCCGCTCACTCGGTTATTTGTAGAACTACTGCTTTTGTCTTGTATATGACGTCATTTTTCTTCGCTGTAAGTGACGTGGAACAAATGACGTACACAAGACGTCAGACACAAGACGTCATTCATACACGTAACAACACAAGACTCATCACAACTCACAACAAGGAGAAACCTTTATTTACTCTGGCCACACAGACCTGGACCACGATCACACCCAGGGTGTAGCACTGCTGGTGTCAACAAAGGCAACAAAGGTGCTGATGGCCTGGGAACCAGTCTCACCACGGCTCAGGTCAGCAAGATTACACGCTAGAGGAAGGAAGATCGCCATCATCAAATGTATGGTGGTGGCAAGTATTCGAAAAGACTAGAAGTACAGGACATGTGGGGAATGTCCTCTTCCATCAATCTTTTCAAGGCACTAGAGTTTGACCTTCTTCATCTATCAACATAGCCTCTCTTTATTTTTCTTTTTTAATGTTTCCTCAAACTATCAACTTGTCTCATTGTTGAGACTTCTGTTCGTCAGCTTGAGTCCCGAGTCCCGAGTTCCGTTAGCCGTGTCTCCATTTAAGCATCAGCCAGTCTACTTCTAGTCCTGCCTTACTTCTTAGTGTTTTTTTCCAGCTTTTTCTTCCCACTCTCCAGGGGTGGGAGTGATTTCCCTTCATGTAACTGGCTAGATGGTGACAGCTTTTCAGCACACTTCATCTTTACCCGTTTATCTGCTTCAGATTTTGTGTACCAATGCTCCGTGAATCTGCGATATCATTATCTATTTTTCTAGATTGGTTGCTGTGTCTTCGCAACTTCTATCAATTTTTAGAGCATTTTATTTCAACTTTAACGTCCGCGCCATCTTGCCATATTTTAGACCTGTGCATCATTTGGATTACTTGTGCCTACAGACAATTATAACTTTTCCAGTATTGCTGATCATTGCGGTTTTCCATTTTCTGATTTGTGGACCTGTGTTTTTATCGTTGAAATTTCTGCAAACTAGATCTTGGATCTCTACGTGTCAACGATGTCGCCGATGATCAGTGCATGTTGTCATGGATACGTGGTTTATGTCGTCCTGCTCATATTTTAAAGCTGCTGTCACGTTCGCTTCTCTAAGTGCCTGGATTCTCAACTTTCTTTCCCTAAAACTTGAAATGAAGTATTCCGACGAATCTTTCTTCACCTTTTCTTGATTGTGGGAGACCTGAAATGTTGCTTTGCGTAACGCCTCTTATTTCCTTTTATGCTCCTCTTCTGTTTTAGGTGACAAAACTGGCCCACCCCTTTTTCTCATGCTTTTCCTTTTATCTCGCTTATATGGCCCTTTCATCTATATTCTTTTTTCAATCAAACACCACCCTCTTGTATTTCAGTTTTACCCTTCCTTCTGACTACACCGGTCTTTCTCCTGTTTTTCCTTTTCTATCTCCGGCTTTCTTTAGGACCCCTGCATTTGCCGTGCAGGGCGACCCGTGTCGGGGGAGGATGGGATCCTGGAGGTTGAGGTCCCTGATGGGTTGCGGCCTATCATACCAACACACCTCTTTGGCCTGGACTTCTCCTAGACGGGAGGTTGGTGTTGCCCACACCAACCAAGCGGCTGGTCGTGTATTGCCCTAGCTTTGCCAGAAGGCTGCGGCTGGGGTGAATCTGGCCTTCATACTTGGAAGGCCAGAGTATATTCCTTGTGTAGCCCTGAATCGACCCTGCTGGAAATACCAAAGTGGTACCGCTCGGTCGCATCCCCTCGTTGGACTGCATGGTGGGTGGGGAGCATAAGGAATCAAACTTTTTTCTACATATCATGGCCAAAAAACTCCAAAAAACAAACAACCAAACCTAGGAAAGAGTATTAGAGAGGATGTTTCTACGGATAGTGCAGATGAGGTGAGAGACAGTATTGACGGGGCCTGGCCCCGTTTCCTAGTGGTGGAAGATGCAGAGCAGGCCCGGCCGCTCTCGTCCTTATCACCTTTTGCCAGTTACAGTTGTGGTACCCATCTCATAACCTGGAAAGGACCCCTCTGATCCAAACTCTTACCTTCCTATCGCTCTCACTAATTGTCTGTGCAAAACTCTTGAACGCATCGTGAATGCTCGGCTTACCTGGCATCTGGAATCTCAAGGTCTCCTCTCCAAGCTGCAGTGTGGCTTCAGAAAACGCCGCAGCACCCTGGACCATCTGGTCCGTTTTGAAATCTTTGTCAGGGATGCATATGTCGGCAAAAAGCATGTATTAGGGGTGTTTCTTAATTTGGAGAGGGTGTACAACACTACCTTGAAACAGGGTATTCTGCTGGACCTCCATGCCCTTGGCTTCCGGGGTCGTATGCCACTCTTCATCACAAATTTTCTCTCACATCGCCTCTTTCAAGTAAGAGTGGGATCTACCTTATCTTATCCTCGGGAACAGGAAATGGGCGTCCCTCAGGGCAGCACTCCTTATCTAACTCTTTTCAATATAAAAATCGACTCCATGAAACATGTTTGTCCAGGTTTGGAGGCCTCGTTATATGTAGATGACTTTGCTATCAGCATTCGAGGCCGTTCCCTACCATACCTCGAAAGTCGGCTGCAACTGTGCATAAATGCTGTACAAAGGTGGGTGACAGAAATTGGCTTCCAATGTTCTACTACGAAGTCGGTATGCATTCACTTTTGCAAAATGAGAGGTATGTTTCCAAACCCATCTATTTCTGTCAACGGCACGGTACTCAAAGTGGGCCAGGAAGTAAAATTCCTTGGGGTCATCTTTGACCGTAAACTGTCCTTTCTATCTCATATTAAATCTCTACGCCTTTCATGCCATTAACCTAGATATTCTTAAAGTAGTTGGCCATGTCAGCTGGGGGGGGGGGGGGCGCACGGTCCTTCTGCGTCTGTATCGTGCCCTGGTCCACTCCAAGCTAGACTATGGATCCATCATCTATAGCTCTGCTCGAGAGTCCTACCTTAAAATTCTCGATCCTATTCATCACCAAGGGGTCCACATCTGTTTGGGTGCCTTCCGCACCACTCCTGTACAAAGTTTGTACTCAGAAGCTGGTGAGCCTCCACTTTCTCTCCGTCGTTTGAAACTCATGCTATCCTATGCCTGTCGCTTAAAAGCTCATCCTGGGAACCCTGCGTATCGTGCTGTCTTCAGATCTCAGCGTGCTGCCCTGTATACCATTCATACCAAGGAGCAAAAGCCTCTATCACTCCGAGTAGCACCTCACCTACAAGCTGCTGGAGTAGATATTCAACAGGTAGAATCTCTATCACTGCTAACAACTCCTCCTTGGACCCTTCCAATTCCAGAGATCCGTTTTGATCTTACAGCCTTTAAAAAAGGAAACACTAGTGACCCCATCTCCCTCCAACACTTTTATGAAATTTTTTCTGACTATCCTGAATTCTGCTCTGTATTCACAGATGGCTCCAAAATCCCAAGTGGTGGCCCAGTCGCTGCGGCAGCAGTTCCGTCCTGCCAACCACAACGGGCTGTTTCAGTCCGACTGGCAGACGAATGTTCTATTTTCACAGCAGAACTTCATGCCATCTTGCTTGCCTCACCGATCTTTGAAACACAACTTTTTGATTATTTCAGACTCTCTTTCTGCACTCCAAGCTATCATTTCAAATGATTCTAACCACCCACTTGTGGTCCAGATTCATAAAATTCATGCAGCCATCTCAGCAAAATAAGGACATTGTTTATATTTGGGCTCCTGGCCATGCTGATATCCCAGGCAATGTTCGAGCAGACCAGGCTGCCAAGGCTGCATGTCAGTACCCTGGTAAACTTCAATCACTTATTTCATAAGACTGCAAATCTTTATTTTCGGTGTACATTCAGTCCTTATGGCAACGCCACTGGGACACTCTGGGCAAAACAAGTTATATGCCACCCTTCCCTTCCTTTCCGACAGCCTACCTTCTTGCCGCCCAACGAGACGGGAGGAGTTAGTTCTTACAAGATTAAAGATAGGAACACCTATGACACGCAAGGACACCTTAGTGAGGTGAACCGCTACCTGTTTGTCCCTGATGTAGGAAAAATGTTACTGTTATGCACTTCTTGATTATCTGTCCGAAGCTTCAGACTATTCGTTGTCAATTTTTTACAGAAAAATCTTTATTTTTCCTTATTTAGGTCCGTCCCATCGGCAGCAATCTTTTCCTTTTTAAAGAGGATATGGCTCTACCATCAAATTTAAAATTTTTATATCCTGATAGTTCTGTTTTGTTTTGGGGCTTTAACACCCCTTTTAATGCTTTCCCACCCTTTTTTACATTTTGATTACTTATTATGTTGGCCTTTGAAAATATATCATGTTTATAAGAATTAGGAAGTTTTTATTCCCAAACCTTTAAAGTTACAACTACTTTTTGCCGTGATATAGCCATAGTTGCTAGCAAGGCATAAAACACAAACAAACAAATTGTTTCTTTCCTTCTTTCTTTTTTTCTTTCTTTCTTCCATTCTTTCTTTCTTTCTTTCAATCTTTCTTTCTTTCTTCCTCGTTTGTAGACCATTATCTATTGGTAGAACCAGCAAACTCGGTGGCCAAATACTTTACTGTTAAACATTTCTCTGATGAGGAATAATGATGGCCGCTGTGGTTGTTTTCTGCACTGTGTGCTTAGAGAAAATGTCTGTTGGTAACGTCCAGTCTTGAGCTGACTTGGTGGAATGCTCAACCAATAAGCTGTCCGAAAGGTCAAAGTACGAAGTACGACAAAAATACTTATTTGTAACTATTCGCCTCAACACAGCGCTCTATTGGCGACGAAAATTTTAACGATACATGCAATGTCAACATCCGGGTCACTACCCACAATCAATCTCAGCATAGTCAAATCTTGATATCAAAGTATGAAGATTATACAATCTTAGCACTCTTTTGTACTGTTTAGCAATAAGGTTCCAATTCTAATGTTCCGGTTCCATTACCTGTCTTATAACCGCTCTAGCAATTATTGTGTACTAAGTTCGTCGTCCCACTATTTTCGGGTTGTCGCCATCCACATCTCCATCCAACTAGAATCCACATAACATAAATACACTCCGGGGTCACATGGGAGGTACACCACAGTGACGTCACGCGCTAACGGTGCTCCTAGCCCACGTGCTTCTGGGTGCTGGATCGAAGACGATCAAGGAATTGTCCGTTCATTCGGCACATAAAATGAAAACCTGTAACTCGAGGTTACACAATGCTACTTTTCTTAACCATATTCTCCAAATCCATACATCTTTCTCTCATATGTTCATGTTTACAACTTTTAAACCTACGTGATTTCTATTACAATTCAATAAGAAATAACAGAAAAAGAAATCATATCACGTCTAGGCCAGGTTAATCCACAAGGGGTCAGTACCTCGTCGATGGACACTACACTGGTCTACAACTTAATCTTAACTCCAGAGATTTACATGTGACTCAGGCATGTCTTCTTCCTTAACTATTCTGAGCCTTAGTAAATTTTATATCTCGTTTTCGCCGAAAATCCACCGCTGAATCGGGTTCACCAAACACTTTGTCTCACGGTTAGCCGTTTCCCCGCTGACGTTCTCCTTCATTCTCCTAGATATTCCACATACACTTGAAGTCCGTCAGTCGCAAAGGGGTTAAAATAATATGAGAAACACAATTCAATGACGCTGTTTTACCTCTTCTTCTAGCATCGTATTGTAGTAAAAAATAAAAACTTTTAGGAGGGACACTGTGGTCCAGTGTTAAAGGGCAAGGATGGAGAGTGGACTGCACTGACATTCTCAATCGCCGGTCGGTACAGCAACATCACCCAGAAACAGTCGGACTGGACCAGGAGGCCGCTGGTAAAACTACTGCTGTCTCTGTTTTCACAAGGTGTGAGTGTGTGGCTGACGAATCCCACCGCCCACGATCTCTTTTGTCGCATTTCCTCCGGTGTTTGGTATAGTCATGTCCAGACAAGAACATCCCTCCTGAGAAACAAAATTGTAACCTCGCTGAAATCAGCTGTAGCACAATGTGTGGCAAAGTTTTTCTTTTTAGCAAGAGTTATGGTATATAGAATTGCTCTAAGTATTGTGTTTGTGGGGGTTTTAAGAAAGAGGAATGAGCTTGGTGTTCTGCTGTTGGACTACTTGTCTACAATTCCTAGTGTCTTTATAAACACTAGATTATCCTTTCCCCTAGTGTTAATTATTAAAACAGTGAACATTTAACAGTATAGGCTTATAGAGTTAAGATGTTTGTGCTCTGATTTTGTAATTTAAAAAATATGTGTACTCATTTTTACTGCCTATGATATCGACATGAGAAGTTTAGTTGAGCTATTATCTCTTTTCTCCTAGGACTTTTCCAAAGAACTTTACTTTTAAAAATAAATTAAGATTGCATAAAACTCGTTTTATGTAAACAAAGATTTCTGCTTTATTGGATAATTATTACTCAACTATATCCTTATATATATTTCTGTGATTGTAAAATATTTCTTACACGAAAGAATAGGAAAAAAACATCATTTTAAAATGAGTGTATTTGAGTTTTTGAAACCTGATGAGACCGTGTGCTAAGTAAACCTACCTGTAACGCATCGGCTAACGTAAGGAATTCAAGTTGTTAAAATCTGACGTATTTGGTGCGGATGTCACAAGTTGCTTTGGGTTTGTCTCATCTGCGCAAAGCATAATCCGAGAACACAAGTATGATCGATCCCACTCATTTAGTTATTCATAAGCTATGTCGACAAAATGTAGTCTGTGGGGAAAACCATGCATGATGACAAGATTAACATGGAGGAATCAATTGACAACGCATTCTGTGTGGCTAATCTCAAGTCTTCAACATCATGCTTCCCCTTACGAGGTATTTATTTTGTTTAGTCAGATATTAAGGGCGTTTTGAGCGGTGAAGCTTACAATCAGTCAGGTAAAAGGTGAGAAGCTGATGACATGTCCTTTCCGGGCTGATCGCTTGTGAGAAAACATGTCTACGTTTCTCTACCTCTGATAATTATTTATGGGGACTTTGAAAGAGCAAAGAAACTAAGAAAGACTATAGCAGACTCCCTAATGGCCATAACATGCACTAAGATTTTGAAGAATTATTAGCACTAAAATGTGGGACAAAATCGAGCTAGGGAGTAGCCATGGCTGTACTCGTACAGTTCAGTGACTAAAATCATTGTAAAATGTTCCCTGCGATAGCAAGTCAAGTGCTCAAACATTCTCCCCGGGGAACTGGGTATGTGGGTGAAAATAAACGAAGTAACTCTTAACAGCCAGGACAGAAATATTACATCAGAAAGAACTCCGTTTGAAACCCACACGTCAGTAAGTACAATAATTAAAGAATCTAATATCATACAAGTAGTGCAAAAACCTGTCTGTCGTTGACATTGGACAAGCACACCACCACAATCCTTCAACCAATCATCAGCTAGTCACGTGAACAGAAAGGATGTTTGGATGTCAATGGTACCATCCCCGCATAAACGTCCTCTAAAAGCTTGCACTTTGAATATTTAAGGCTCCCTTAGCTGTGGACACGTCGACATTTTTAGTCTAGACTGTAACTGTGAGCGATTTTTATGATCTACCACACCTACTACAACAGCCATAGACTACAGAAAATACATGTAACTCAACGATGTAGACCAGGAAAATATCTTTAAGTGGATTAGCAGAACAAAGGTATGAAACATGATGGAATGTTACAGTGCAAGAAACCAGATAAGTAGTAACATTAGGAAGGGAAACAAGTTGTGCAATAAAAAGCTGATTTGACAGAATGTTTGAAGTAAGAAGTGAAGAAGGGATGTATATTATCTCCATCACCGCAAGGAAATCAGGGCTTGACTAATGTAGGTAGCGTTCTTGTCCTCACTCACTCTCGACCAGCTATAATAAATGTTCTTAATCACCGTATACTGTTTCGCTCGCAGTTATTTACGCGGCAGAAGGAGAAGACAAGTATTATTATGTAAGCAAGGGATATTTTGAACAGTTATACTTGGCTTGACAACACAAAAAACATGGCTAGCGTACCTACCTGCATCATTAACCATGACCTCTCTATGACTGGACTGAGGGCTAAGGTCATTGTATACATTATTATCGACTGTAATATTATATCCTGTTGATGTCGGTGACTCCGGTGGCTTTCCATTTGTGTTGTTTTTCTGCGTGGAATCCCCATGTTCTTTGCGATTGTTTTGACCTGCGCATCGTATTATTCGAGAGAATGTATGTTCCTAGGTCACATCTTTGTAGACACAGACACATTCACCATTATTCCTCTTATGTCACCCATATAGGTGAGAATTAATAATAATAAGGTGCATTAAGGTAATTTTAACTCCAATTTCTCTTTGTAAATGTCATTAAAAGTCAAGGCAAATCAAAGCACAAGTCAATGGACATAAAATAATTTTAAATCATCTTTGTACAAAGTTTTGCGTTGCTGAAGAACCGTCTGAGAATCGTTGATAAATATAGAGGTACGACTTGATTTTTCCGACTGCCTTGTTTGCTATAACCCATGTGCACAAGCATATATTGTTAACTGTTTGCTTTATGTTGTAAGGCAACTGTAGCTCAGTTATAAAAGCGGTTGACTTTGTGCTTACGTCATGAAGTCGATAGCAATAACCAAAATTTTTTTTTATTTAAAAAAAAAATTTCTTGCTATACATTTTATCTTATTTGTTCAAATAGTATGCATCTAAGATTGCTGTACAAACTGTTTTTTAGGAATTGGTTAGCAGCAACACATTCGTTATGACAATGACTACAAATGTACAGACATAAAGGACGGCAAGACATGCATCACCCGAGCTGGTGTCATTCGTCTTACGTCTTAGTTTCCAGAAAACTACGACCGCGATGATTACAGCAATCCCCACGACAGCGGCCACAGCACAGACAGCAATGATGATCTTGGTGTTAGTGCTCACAGACTCTGCTTCTGAAAAACAAAGAGACGCATGGGTGACACAGGGTTACAATCTTTCTAACAAATGATTAAAGAACTCGTGCACATGCTATGCTTTGTCTTTTTCCCCGTCCCCTCTGTAGCTCTCTCTCTAAGACAGGTAGTGTGAGACTTTAAGGAAGTGTTAATTCATTTTTTTCTGCTTCTATCAGACCTAATAACAAAAACAATTTTACTCTCAATTTTAAAACGTTCTACTATATTTTGCCTTTCTTGTCAAATTTCTCATAACAACAGACTGTAGCAATAGTCTTCTTCCTTTAATCTCACTTGTTTGGTCCAGCTTGTTGAGGGTTTACACCACAGGCGTTGACCAATATTGCAATCTTCTTGTCTGCCAGCTACAGAGCCGTGAGAGGGTCATTTAAATCTTCCGGAAGTTTGGAAACTTGTATTTTAGTGTAGTAGTGTGAGTCAAAGCCTTAAGGCAAATTTGACATATTTTCTCCACATGTTGTTGAAGTTGTATCCGCTACTAACCCATGACAACTAACCGTTTAACAGTCTTGGCATCCTCATTCATAGTATAATGTGTTCGCTTGTAGTAAATAAAAAGCCTCTTGTAGGTGGTGGTGGAGATGCCCTGAGGACTGGGTTGACAACCCCTGATACCAGGCGTAGATATATATTTGAAATAGGAAATGCACGTAATTACCATGCACCATAACTACAGCAAGTACATGGTAATGCATTATAACCAAGTACATGGAAATGCATTTAAAACCATGTACTTGCTATTTCAAATACCATACACAATATCCAACAGAACTCAGTTATTTTGTTGGAGATGTACGTTATGTACTACAAAATGAGTTCACTGTTACCTGCTGGTATGTTGGAATCACGTGTAGAACTCGGTGTGACCAGATCACTTGCTTTAGTTGTGCTGCCAGTAGTTGGACTTTCACTTTTAGCTGTAGTTTGATAAATTATAACAATAAATAAATATCACAGTTAAGCGCTAAAATTTAGAAAAAGATATTTGTTTTGCTGCTACTGCAAGTGTATTTTCCTGTATTGAGAATAGTTAGTATGCGATAGCTAATGTGGGTATTAATTATTATTTCTCCTTCTGTAGTGGAAATTCTCACATGTAAAGTGCTCTCCGCCTTTTTTTCGGACCTAATAACTGATACTACTGCAGCTCGCAATTTTTCTCGGTACTTATCACTACCCATGACAAAGACCCTGGACTTTAACTGCAAGAATTTGTTCTGCAAGTTGCACTGACAGTTATTATTACTTTTCGTTATACAATGTTATGTTGGAAAACGGCTGACGGAAGGTAGCCCGTTAATTTAAAACAGATAATGATAACATCTTGTGAAGGTTATGTCGTAACAAAGTTTTATCTTACTTTCGACAATATTTTTCCTTTTGAGTTTATAAGCATCAACAAATGAAAAGCAAAATATTATTCTCTATCCTTTTCTCATTTTTAATCTTTTGCTGCGGCAGACGACACCACAAGTAGTGTCTTTGACATCTTCCTCGCTACCACTCGATAAATGTTTCCCTAAACTTTTCTGCCAGTGTGTATGCACATTCGATGAATACAGTCAGACCTCGATAAGTCGAACTCAAAGGGACCCGAAAAAAATTCGACTTACGGAGTTTTCAATTTAGGGAAAATGGCGAAATAGGCGCAGGTATTTGGCTGGGAACCTACAATTAATTCGATATAGGGAGGTTTTCAACTTAGAGAAAGTCGACTTATAGAGGTCCGACTGTATTTGACGAAGTAGAACCATGCCGTTCAGATGATTGTTTCTCCTATTTAAAAAAAAAATTAAGTATAAAGTTTGCTCATTTTAACTGTTTTTAGTATCGGTAGAAGAATTAAAGTCAGCCATCGTTTTTATTCTACAAGGTCTAATCTACAGAACAATTTTTTTTCAACATGGACCTTTAGGTGTGTTATATTATTTATTTTTATGAAAATATTTTTTATCTTAACTGAGATATCTACTCTTTGTGATACACGATTTCCGTTCCAACTATTTCCAAGCTATCAATAGGTTACCTACTAGATCCTCCGTCCTCAGTGAGACATTTACTTCTGTTGCCAGGTGTGGGTACACAGATGTAACTACAACCACCGTTGTTGCTTCCACATCCGTTTGGCCCTGTGATAACAATGAGGCAGCCAGATGTCAAATATGAAAAGTAGGCATACCGGGGTGCTGGCTGCCTTAAAGAAAAGCTTTAGACATCGGAAGTGAGAAGTCTGAACATGTTGTTGTTCCTTCCTATCATCACATGATAGTGTTCGCCTGTGCAGTGTGTTTGCAGGTAAACTATTGCTGTCTACACGTGACCTGCCCACTGACCTTTATCTTCAATTTCCTCAGCGTAGACGCGGATATCATTTAATTTCGAGGGTTGGTAGAAAATGCTTCTTCTATTACTGCCATCCTTGCCATAGCGAAATACGTGTGTTTTTATCGTCTGATTGAGATTGAGAAAGCTGAAAAAGGTTACTTCATATTTTAAAATGAACAAAACTGGATTATCTCTCTACATAAGCAAGTATTTAGTGAAACATAATTTTAATTCTGATAATAATAAACATATTTTCGTCATAAAATCAGCTGAGGAAAAACATTTGAGAGTAATATGGAAAAGAAATAAAGAAATAAAGTGATAGCACTACCAACCTCCAGTCCGTCACAAAGAAGTCATTGAGATAGAGGTCCATGCCGTGATAGACTAATCCTGGTTGTTGTTGAATCAACGAAGTCTTCTTCCCTTCCAGGTTCACCCAGCCTACCTTCTGTGTTCCACCATCTGCCCAGTACAGTCTGCCTTCTGCACGTGAATATCCATAAAAGTGAGAGAGAGAGCACACACACAACATAAAGAAATTATAGCAAAAATTGTTTATCCGCAAAAACGTTTACATATAAAAATGGAAATGCTCACAAAGAAATATTTAAAATGTTCCATTTATCATAACAACACAGACACCAAATAAGAAAGGAAAGGAAAACAAAGGAAGGATGGACTAATGAGCAAAGATCTCACCGACTGTGTCGAGAGCGATGGCATTGGGTTGGTTGAGATACTCGCCCCCTGAGACCAGAGTCTGACGTCCTGTACCGTCATAGTTGGCTCGCTCTATGGTAGGTGTGGCGCCACGGTCACTCCAGTACATTACCCTAGTTTGGTGTTTTTATCCGCAAAATGAACTTTGCTTATAAATAATTATCTTAAAATGTTTAATTAGCTTGGTTACATTTGTCATTATACGTCTTATAATATAATTGAGAGATAAGTGGCTTGTGTCTAAATGAATGTGCATGGCGTGTGTTTGTGCGCTAAACAAATCCACCCCATTTGTTCAAACTCTCCACAAATATTCCCTTTGGATAAGGAAAGGTTGTAGACTGCATTTGAGTATTGTATTTAGTTCTGTATCATCTTTATGCTTATCTTACTTATGGTAATATGTCGGAATCAACTTCAAATTAAGTCTTATTCGCATACTTCATTACACAGCGAGAAAGAATGAAAAATGGGGGAGGGAGTGGGGGCAGTGATCTGCATCACAACTTTACGTCCCCTGTCAATTAAATCTGTTAGTGACATTTTGTGCATCTTTTAAAATCTGTTGCGAGGGCACAATGATTCTTTAAGTCTGCTCACTGGGTACCCCTTCTAGTACTTTTTATCAATCTGAAATCTGAGACTAGACCAATGTGCAGATAATTTTATTTCATTTTTTAAAACTTATTATCACGTTATCAGCGATTTTTCCAATTTTTCTGAAGAATTTTTGTCTTCTACATTAAATTAATTAGTCTATCTTTAAATTAAATATGTTTACCCATTGTGTTTGTCAAGCTCGATGTCTTTCGGCATGTCAAGGGAGGAGTTGATGACTATTCGATGAGTGTTGCTGTACATGGTGATCATGCCGATGACTTTATTGCCTGCGTCTGTGTAGAAGATGAGCCTGGACAGTGCGTCTACACACAGACCGTCTGGCACAGAGGCTGGAAAACATAACTGTAATTATTAATTTTTAAACAAACCATCTCCATTATCATTTGTTATTTAGGTTTGTTACTTATTAGAGATGTTGAAATATTGAATACAGTAGTTAGAGTTAGCTGTCATGAGAATGTTGAAAACCTCCTAAACATTCTGTAAAACAAATTTAATTTCTTGAAAATTTGAATGAAATAGTAAATATTTTTTTTTAAATGTGTGTGTACCAATTTACTGGATCCATAATCCCTACAGATCTCCGACTTAGATAAGATAACATTTCACCGTTAGAGAACTAAGGTAGGACAATGACAAAAACATAGAGTACATCCTCGATTGCCATTGCTCGATTCAGTTCCACCTTATACACATCCATCGCGTTCCTTGTATTTCTCTTAACAAAAAAGTAGACAAATCATGCTAATTATGTAATAATATATAGATATATATATATATATATGTGTGTGTGTGTCTTTAAGTATATATAGTGCAATACTTTTTTTTTAAATGAAAGACTTCACCCAATCCTAAATAGTGAACAAGCCGAGCATCACTGCCGTTAAGGTTCGATGCTCGGATGGTCTGCTCCCCATTGTCTGTCCAGTAGACACGACCAGTCATTGGGTCGTAGTCAACAGCAGCTGGGTCTTGTAGTCCCTCGACAGGAATGTCATAAAGGGTATTCGTGTCGATGTCTATGTTGCGAATACCCCGCCACCCCGATAGCAAAGATTCGGTAATAAGGAGAAACTTTAAGGGAATTATGGCTGCAGAGAATCGAAACAATGGGAGTTAGTGTAATTAATGTTAGAATAAAATAATAACAACAACAAAATAAAAATAGATAAAAACATGTAATGCGCTTGACGAAACGTGATTACAGTTTGACAGAGGTTGCAAGTGTATTTTAATGAAAAGGCGAACAGGTCTGCATTCCTCAGAAAGTCATTGCCATCTGTACATAACAAACTTTTACAAAACACACACACACACACACTCACACACACACAAATACATACACACCACATATACTCAATGTGATGAAATTTCGTGTCGAAGCATATGTAGGTTATGCAAACTATTGGCCCGCTACAAATTATGTTTTAACATATATTTTGAAAGAAAACTGTCATATATATATAGCTTATTGTTCCTGATACAGTTTGGAGGATTAGCGTGGTTATAATTATTGTTTTTTCTTATTGCACATTAGGGTTTGTTTTTGACTGTAGAGTGATTTAAACAAAGAAAATGACTGTTTTTATTCATAAAATGATTTTTACATTGGGTGCATAAATGTTGACATAATCCTAATTTCTTGAAGATAGAATCATGTTTTGAATAGTTTCCTTAGTTTAATTTCTTCAGTTTTTATTATACGTTTACCAGATCATGTGACAAGTGTGTATCCACCCGGTATAAAAAATTCATGACATATTGTACAGAAGATTTAGGTTTTCCCACCTGCAGTGTAGCTCGCATGGAAGCCACCTGCGGACTGAGTCCCGTCAGAATAGAATCTGACCCACATTGTGTTTGATGTGGATCTTCTTGGGTACGCTGACGTGTTGCAGTAGATAGTCAAGAATGGTGACGTCCATGAATCACCATCTCTAATCTTCAAACGAAGAGATGTAGGACCGTTAAATCATTCACCTCTACCTTGCCAAGCTATAATTTTATTAAATAAATTGTCGGTAAATTTCAGAGCATATCAGTTGAATGCAGTTCATCTGTTCTCGAGATACATGTTTACACTTTTGACTAAAGACATCTTGGCCACACGATTCTGACTTTTCTTTCTTTCATGTCGATATTTGTAGGCGTGTGTGTCAACAGTAGAGGAAGTGGACTTTGATTTCGTTTTGATAAAGTATTTGGTATTAAGCTTTACTTTATTAGAAGTAAATAATATTCAGCCACCACCAATCTCCTAGCAACTTTCTTTATGGATGATAATGACATTAATTACAGAACAATCCTTGACTAAGGTCATTCTTAATCGAACCAGTATAGAAGAAAACCTGTTCGTTCACTTGTTTGTGAACAGTCAACCCAGAAGTTAATGCGCGAGAAAGTGCGAGAAAACAAATACGTTGGAATCATTTAAAGACACATTGTATAATCTACTCATGTTGCTACATTAAGTAAAGTAAAAGCTCTAAGTCTGTGTACCTTTAATTATATTTATACCTGTATATAGTCCTGGCAGTTACCCCTATCACCAACAAGCTCAAAGGTGACAAAGTACAAGCTGATCCGATATCCTGTTGGTGCTCTGATGATGTAAACACAATCCTGGTCAGGCGGGTACTGACTCGGGTACAATGGAGACAGTATGAGACCAGTGAGTGCAGTGTATTCACCGCCACAAGCTAAGAAACAGATTTTAGACTATTTCAGCTTTCCTTAAGCGAAAAGTCATTTAGTAATGTAAATGAAATAATAACAAAAGAATATAAAAAAACTTTTCAACTACTAATAAGAAACATAGTTATATTTGTAATTGCACACCACGTACATCCGGCTCACTTGTGTTTCTTAGTAGTTTCTCCCGTGTGTGTGTGTAAACTGTTTGCTGACTTTAACATATGAAAGTCGGTATTGATAAAATACTCAATTAATTAATAAATTATACAAATGCATTTAAGCAGACAGACACACACGTGTATTTCTATATAATTTTGACTCATTTCTGGAATGGAAATTTACTAGTAATTACCTTGCACTTGCGAATGAATTCCAAATGTTAAGAAAAACAAAAAAAGAGGAGTGATCATCTCGTTTGCTGAAATGAAAACAAAAACATCAATAACCTGATTATCCGTTTTAAAGTCGTCCTACCGATGATTTAGATCGACCTTTAATCTGATACATGTGGAAGAATATGGACCATGGATACCATTTATTTCATCTAATTAACTATTCCATAGAATGCCAAATAATATAATAATACTCCATATTTTGTTTACGGCATTACATCTTTTACAGTTAGCATTTAGATCAGGGGTCTCAAACACGCGGCCCGCGGGCCGAATGCGGCCCGCAAAACATTTTTGTGCGGCCCTCGGCCACGTCCGCGGTGTATATGTATGTTGTGCTTGGTGATTAACTCCCGCAGTGAAAATTACCCCCGTTATTAGTGACAGAGACAACGTCAACTTATTTTAATAAACTAAACTGCCTGTGCATGTAATAAACTACACTAAATGTAATTAATAATTATAAAAACTTTATTTTAGCATTTAACTGCAGTGACAGTAGTGTTCGTAAAATTTAATGAAAAAACATTTTCTTTTCGTGGTGCGGCCCGCTGACTGGCTGTTACTTTCCACTGCGGCCCACTTGCTAATATGAGTTTGAGACCCCTGATTTAGATGCTGCAATTATTTGTAAGTGTAATGATTCATTTTTATATTTAGTTATTCCAACGTCTTACTGAACATTTCCGACTAATTAATTTGACAAATTAATATTACTCACAGCGTAATGAGAGCTCATCCATTTGTTTATCAAACTTACCCATCAGGTTAGTCTGACAGTTCAGCTTGTTTCCACATACTCACATGCAGCTGTTATCTTTCTGGAACTCAAGGGACTTACATTGAAATAACAAGAAAGATGTAAGTGTTCCTCTCTTCGGAGTGAAAACAGGGCTAAAATATTGAGAGGTCCTGTTGTCTGAGGCAAAGTGAATAAGTATTTATAAAAGCTATAACATGTGTACGTTTGTTCTGTTTTACTTTAATTTAAATGTTCCTAATCATCTCAACAAACTAAACCCGAATAAGAATTCTAAATGAAGTCTGTGGCATATAAAGTGAGCTGTAAATGGAGAAATGTTTAGATTATGCGATATATTGTTTGCTGCATGGATTTTGTAAACACAGTCCTGATCAGGCGGGTACTTGCTCGAGTCTGTCAATTTTTGTGTGTATTTATGATTTATTTCATTGAAACACTACACTGTTTGATAACTAATCAAATGTATTCTAGAAGTTGTTAATTCAAACATTATTTTACTTTGTACAAAACTAACGTTTGTTGAAGCGAAGACTCTAATTGTGCTTCATTGTGCTTTTAGTTAGTGTGTGTGGGGATGGGTGGCTCGATTGGGGAGCAGAAGCATCAGATAATAGTAATAATGGATAGCAGACACAACCCCGTACTTAAAAAGGACTAAAAACTAAGTTTTACAAAAACCAAAACAATTTTATACAAAACACGGACAAAATAAACTTAAAGACTATATCATCAAAAATAAGAATGATCTTAATGATCTGGGTTAAGGAAGATTTCTGTATACGATTCTCCTAGAAGATGCTGAACAGCTGCAAGAATACTAATGACAGATAATCACACTTGTCTGGCACCAGCTTTCTTGGTATTTTATCAAAAACTGATAAAGCCGCAATTTTAAGTCAACGGCAGATAAAATCGTATTAATTTTTCAAATATTGTTCAGGACTTTAATTTAATTTAACACACAAATTTTACATGTTTTAGTGTTTCTTACTTCCCTAATGAAGTATTCTAAGTTTTCCGTTTTTATATGTTTCTGAAATTAATTGCTAGTATCGCATTGTTGTCTGGTGTAAGTCAGAAGGATAATAGAGAAAAAAGTGTGACTGTTCTTACTTTGGGCGAAAGGGACCTACGTGGGACGACTTGACTTCTGGTGTGGGACGAAATGGTCTTGGGGTGAAGCATCCTATGACCGAAATATGTTGTTGTGCTGTTGTTATGGTGATTTCCGTTTGCCTGTTTGAGGTATCTAAATGTCCGTGCACAAATCACACACTTTGTTTTACACATTTCATGCTCTTTTATGACAGTTTTCGATATAGGATTATATTTCATATTTATACTGCTCTAAACACACAATTTTAAGCATTAGATAATATTATGAAAGATTGTAATTAGGCGAAAAGTTCAATTTTTTCTTCAAATTATTAATGCACTATATGCAACTATGTAGTGCCAAAAACATATTTTAAAATGTACATTACGATTTAAATATTACTTATTATTTTCTTGTAATTCAGGGTTGTTGGGGTACAAATCCATGTCGAATTGAGTAATCGGCTACTACTGCAAAAATGGCGCATTTATCAACTAAACTACCTTCAAATATAACAGTATCTGATTGGTTGCCTTGCCCCCCACCTTCACTTAGCGGTTAAAGGGAAAGAATCCATACTGGAATAATTCCTGAATGTTGCAGTAGTTTTCTCCCATTTGTACTCATGTGTTGAAGGACACTACTAGTAGAACAGCTTCGCATCATCCGTGTGACACGTAATCAAAGAACATGAAAACTCGTAGCCCTGCAATTAGTTCACTTTATCTTCGGAATTTTAACTATCTAATTTACGAAAGAAAAAAGAAAATCTTACACAATGTGGATTATGTGATTAAAAAATAGCTTTAGTCAGTTGACTGCCCCATTTGTCATGCCCATAGATGATAAAAATAGAGCAAGACAGGTGGCGCCTGTTGTATATGTGTTTTTGAACTGCAGTTGACATACATAGTGCAGAATCAGGTAAGACTAGATGCAACGGTGCGAATCTTGCCCAGCGGTTAGAGCGCTGGCGTCCAAATTTACTGTAACCACTGAGGGCTGTCTCCCACCTCTACCTCAGATTACACTTCTACACTGGCACATACCCATAAGGGCCCTTAGGCTTGCTAGCAAACAAACCCTAGACCCTAATTGGGGCGATTGTTACCTCCCCTATAGAGTTACCACATGACACACACCAAACTTTCCCAAGTCGACCCAGCTGGCGGTAATGGGTACCTGACTCCATAAAGGGTTGCACAAGGTAAGGCAGCGAGGGAGAAATGAGATGGGTACCGCTCTAATGTAAAGCTGGCCCCGAGAATAGGAAGGTCTCTAGCACCTTCCCCCCCCCTCCCCCACAGACCTGAAAAGGTTAGGTGATGACCTTTACCTTTAACTTTACCCTATGAAATGTTCTCTAGTGGTATTTTACTCATGTGTGAAAACCAATCACAATGGAATTGCTGACGATAATTAGCAGAGAAGACACTCAAACCTTATAATGAGATATTACTGTTCATATTCTTTTTCCAAGCATTTACAAGAAAGAAAAAAAAAGAGAAAAAGGTTCAACATTTATCAGGGGGAGTATTACTTTATTCACATCGCAAGTGACAAAAAATCGACAGTATCCATAAGGCAAAGTGGTCATTTCTGCGTTAAGATGAGGGTTTTAAAGCTACTTTTTTTCTTCTTGTTGTTTAGCAATTGGAACTCATACACACAGACACATACTTGTATGCTTAGTAGTATGCTTACCAGTTTACTTTTCATAGATAGATAACCTGTCCAGCTGAGCATCAAGCGAGGGTTCTGCGAGCAGGACTTCTTGTCTGTGATTCCAGCAGCCTTCTTGTATTTTGCTCCACAGACCCTTATGGTTGTCCGTAACCAAAGGCAATCAACCAATCGTTTATTATTTACCTTTGTTGTGGTGACAGTACTTCCTGACAACGCAACACCTGGTTGGACATACGCTGTTCGGTGCTTTCCCTTGTTTATGAATCACAATGAAAATGGTTTTTAGAAATCAAGGGTGGAAGGTTGGGGACAGGAGTCCTGAAACTCTGAAGGGTGAATTCCTTAGTTTCTTCTAGTCATGCCTACAGAGTTTTGTTTTGTTTAATTTAATAATATTAAGATAAATCTTGAAACTTTAAAAACTAAATCACTGTAAATTTTCAAGTGTATTTTATCAGCTTCATACAAATGTCAGTAATAAATTTACCAAATACATAGCGAGCTTCAAAGACTAAAAATTTAAACATTTTTATTAGTGAATATAATATGTGTGTGTTGTCTCAGTTTTTTTTCAAATTTCCCAACGCCTTTGTTTTTACTTTTGTTGCAAAATTTAAGTTGAATATCCAAATAACTATGGCGATAAAAGCATAGACATTAGCATCCGCACTAATTTTTAAAAAATGTATCTAAAGCTACAAACAGAACTTACTAACTGTTCCTTGCTTGTGTTAGGAACTAGTGCATGCGTCCTACAAGTAGAGTATTCGGGTTTTTTAAAAGTTTTTAATGTGAATGTTTGGCCCATTCTCTACCTCCTACCACCGCTCTTTTAATTCGACCTCAAGAAGTGGAGCAGAGGGGGGACAGAGAGGTAACACCGACGAACAGGAGGGGAGCACGGATAGCGCTACTTCCTTGTTTCTTCACCGACTAGTCAGAGCTCGAGTCTCATTTGTACCCTCGCATGCAATTTTGGAAATGAAACGGGTAAAGGGTCGGAGTATTATAACGACACAATCTCGGATTAGATACTAGTTAATAACAGAAACAAGCTATTTTTGCCATCGCCATTGTAGTCGTTGTTATCATCAGCGTCGTCATCTGAGTCATTATGATTATCTTGTGAGTCGAATAAATTTAAAGAAAACTGTGGTTGTTTTTGGATCACTTCAAGCTTTCAATAGAGTGAAATTTTTTGGTCTACAATTCACGCGATATAACATTCAGTTCTTCCAGACAACGATTATCATTCTCCTTGTTGCGATCCCAGGAGCTGACACTGTGAACGTCAGGACGAAATGGTTGCTGACAAATGGCTGATTACAAATGGCTGATTACAAATGGCTGTGCCAGAAATCAAAGAAAGTGTCACTCCCTTGGATTTCTGGTTTGCAACAAAGACAGCTCCCCTACATTGTTTGCTTTAGGCTTACGGTGCTTTTAATCAGTTCCAACAAACTCTGTTATTTCTGCGGACGAACCGTTAGTCAGCACACGGCAGTAAAAGGACTAGACTGTCAGACATTTACCGACACAAACCTAGCCATGCATGTTTAAACGATTAAATGCAAACATTAATGAACTTCCGTCAGACTTTGTAGCCTAAAAGTAAATGGACTATGCACATACCATGTTTTTACCGTGTTTTTTAAAAAAAAAATTCACATAAATTTACCGTGTTTAGCAGTTTTTTTTTTACCGTGGTTTGCCCTATTCATGACCCATTCGTCTTTTATCCTGTTTCCCATCTGTAATGATGGTTATTTTTGTTTGGCACGACCATGCACGCAACCTGCTGTGCACGCCACAGCTCTTTGCAGGAATGTCTTTCCACTACATAGACTTGTCTGAATTGGTTGTGGCGACTGTCCAAATGTTTGAAATTATTTTTAGTTACGATTGCAGCTCAAGAAAGCAATAGATAAAAAGTAAATGCTTCTTTTCTTAATTAACAGTTTATTAGCACTACTTCTGTTGCCGATGTTTATAAAAATTCGAAAAATTCCAGCGAAAAACAACCGTTGGGTCCTCCCGCCGAGTAACCACAATATCCTTATGAGACGGTTAGCAGACGAACTCGCGTGTGATGTCCCAGCTAACACAAGATTCTGCCAGCCGTGGGTCAGTCTTGGAAAAAAACTTGTTACATTGGCTTGCCTGTTGGCAAACATCTCTCAAATTAACTCCAGCGTTCGCGATGAGCGCGCAACGCGATCTGTGACGTAGAGACATGAATATTCATGACTATCAAGTCGTCGTTTGCTAAAATGTTTTAAATTATAATTATTGTGTGTGTTGTTAAATTATAACTATACTTATACCTTATGGCTATCAGAGTCTCAAAAAAAATCATATTATATTATCAATACTATTATATATTATATTATCAAGAACTTGCTCATCGCGGCAAACTGCACGTGCTCGTGTTTGTGCATGTAAACAGAGTGAAAGTAAGCCAGTCGCTCGTCTTTACTTACGGATCTTCACATTTCGGAGAAAGTTTGAAGGTAAATTATCCAGATTTAAACAGTCATCGATAGTATCTAACTTGTGCAAAGATGAGCGATTCTTTCAGAAGCAAATGGAGATCCATCATGCTAATAGTACAATCGTAATAGAACGAATTTTTTTTTAAAAGTAAGAACGCAATTGATAAGATTTTAAAACTAATTTCTCGAGTTAATTTAAAGTTTCTTTTATAAAAATTGCTCTAGCTTTCTTTTCTGTTAATGAATGTTTTCTTGATATATCATGACTCTTGGATTTCAAAGGCTGTACCACCTTATCGAGATGTCGAAATGACAAGAAATCAGCAAGCAAGTGTGGCCTGATGGTGGCTGGTGCTAGCAGCGCAAGAAATATTGTCCTGGATCTGGTGGATACTCATCCCTAAGTATTTTCAGAAAATAACATCCGCCTAGTTACACGGAGCCCAGAGTGGTTGACCATTGCACAGGACTTGGGTCCACACGTGACATGCTTTGAGGCATCGTGTAAATAAGGAGAGAGAGGAGCTTGACGCGAGAGGAGTTCGAAGATATGTGTAGGACATGTGTGTCTTGAACTCACGTAGAATACTCAGTCGTGAGTATCTCAGTTGTACAACTAAGCAAAGCTAAGTTAACATTCGTATTTTTTATACTCGTCGATTAGTCATGATTTTCGTAGAGTCGTCTGCTATTATTATGTATATATTGAAATTCACAGTAAGAGTGAGGTTAGAAAGATGGCGCAACAGGGGCGGGCACCAGGTTGGATGCACCTGGGGAGAGACTTATTGTGCACCCTCATTTCTCCCAAGAGAACTTTTATCATAAAAAACTATTAATATTATCCTATAGCTG